>NC_072773.1:23122646-23422646 GCF_022539595.1 Amphiprion ocellaris
CAGAAGACTAGTACTGTAATCTAGAGTGCATAAATGATATCACAGTCTGAAGTCATTGGGAATTCAGAGAAGTATTCCCAGGAGGTGGACCGCTAGGAGACTAAATGAGGACTCAGCTCCATTTACAGAGGGGTATGTCCCAAATCTTTTCCACACTGCTCCCTTTTCCTTTCCCTTCCCAGTACTAATTCTGTTTCAGGACTCAAGTCAGGTGAGACATGGTAAAACCAGGATGAGAGAGAGAAAGAGAGACGGTAAACTTATCCACTGCAGCATGAAAGGTGGGATGTAAATTAATGAAGACTGTTCTTGAAGAGGCCTCCAAAAACATTTATTCAGTATATATTAAGGTAAATTGCCGTCAACTCTCAAGCCACTCAACCTTGAAAGTTTATGTAGAAACTTTTAAATTAAGAAGGAGTCATATAGAAAAGTATTGAAACACAAATAACATTCTATGGCTACATACATAGAAAATCCTTAATGTATGTGTGTATACCTTAGTATGTACATATATATCTCAGCATTGCTGTAGTTTCTGAAAACAACAGGTTTTCTGAGAGGCTATTGATCTGCACATGTGAGGGAATCTCGGTTTTCATGTACATAGTGGGAAACTGCGCCAGGCTGGGCTAGACTAAGTGGGTTATGCAGACACTTCCTGCAGAAGATCCTCCTGAGGTCAATTTTAGGGCAATGTGCTATTACAGCTATAAAATTTTCAACAGATGTAGAACCTTAAATACACTTCCCTTCGGCCCATTTAAATATGTGGCATTTCTGTCAGGAGTCTCATTATTCCATTACGGATTATTTGCACATTTAAACCCTATCTTGCCCTATCCCAAATGGTTAGATATGCAGTGTGTAAACAGTTCTGGTTTTACAATCCTCGCTAATGATCAGGATATTCTGAACAATGTCTGGGACAGCTTAATCTATTTATCAAGCGTGCTTTGATCAGCCGCTTTTCACCTTCACAGCTGGGTAAACATGTAAAATGTGTCAGTCAGGCTTTCTATCAAGGAATAAGGGATCTAGCAGGGATAGGAGGGCTCATTTCAGAGGGAGGACTAAAGATAAATAGAGGTCAGAGAGACCACTGGTGCCCACTTGTTTTTCTCACAAAGTCAAAATAAAAAAGCCAAGCCAAATTGAATCCAGTGTGTAATGTGAAGACTTGTCCCAAGTGAACAAGGTAAACAAGTGTTGTTGATGTGAAGAGCAGAAATTGGAGCTCACTTCTATCAAGCAGCAAGCCAAGCCGGCAAAGCTCAAGAATCTCTTAATGAAACTGCATCAGCAGGGAAATGTGATTCCCAACAGAAAACCTGAGAAAACACAAACAGGATAGGGCTTGGGTTTAATTATCCCCATCAGTGGAGAAGCAGCATTTAAACAGCACATACCGTCAGATATTTCTATCATTCCTGGACACACATATCAAACTAAAGTCACCCAACACCACAGATTTCTACCTACTGGATTAGTTTCGGACATAACATGATATACTGAGGTCAACTATAACAGATGAGGTGAGATTTTGGACTGCATTTTTCATGTTGTTCTCAGCAAACATCAAAATAGACTACATACCTTGTGCTGCAATTTTTAAATGTCTAAGGGAACAAACATGGTTTTGATCTAATTTAGTTACATAAATATGAGAACACTTTCTCCGGGCAACTTCCTGCTCCTTTAAGCATTACATTAATTGTGTTTGCTTTGCACTGCAGCAACCTAAAATCTTGTGCAATTTGGGAGTTTGCTCAAGAGAAGCTATTTCTTTCTGCTTAGTGCATTGGTTACGTGTACATATTTCCAGGCAATATGGGTCACTTCATTATTTTGGATGTAACCCCAAAGGAATTTTGACCCTGTTGTGTGGAAAAGATTAAGAGAATCTCTAACCAAAAAACATCTGAAGATGAATAGTCCTTGTACCTAAACTGGAGCAGTAGTAGTTGTGTTACTGTCTGTCCTTTTCATGATTGTAAGCTAAATATTCGAGAATGAGTGCAGACCCAGAGCACAGGGCTATGTTACAATATAAAGGCTAACATGCTGTGTGCTTTTATGATGTTATTCTCTTTTTTCCTTTATTGTCTGCATATGAAAGACAAATTGTAACTTAGGTCTCAGTCTCCTGGATGAAAGAAGGGGAAAAGCCGTAAAAATGCTGAAAATACTTAATATAATATTTTTTTTTATTTTTATTTATTTTTATATATATATATATATATATATATATATATATGTATGTATGTATGTATGTATGTATGTATATATATATATATATATACATACATACATACATATATATATGTATATATATATATATATATATATATACACATAATGTGTATTTAGTGTAATTAGATTTAAGGGTAATTTAGTTGCCTGTAAAGCTGCCAGCTCCAGTAGAGCCTCATTCCTGCTTGGATTGTTTGAGAGCCTCCTCAAATATAACTGTACAACCATTAACTATAAATGGTCAATTACTTGACTACAGCGTCCAACATAGGAGCTGCCTATTACAACCGCAATCCTCGCTAATCTTGTTCATCAGCGCTCTCTCCACCTTTTACATGAAGATGCCTATGAATATAAGTGGCATCTGCTGTAAATGTGTGGTTCACCCGAAAAAGAAGTACAATCAAACCTTCAACAACACACAAAACCTAACCTCTACTCACATTTCTGTCTCCAGTTTCTTAAATTATTAAAATCTGAGCTTCATACAGCTCCCTCTACTTTTAGATTCTCAATCTAGATAGGAAAAGAAAGAAAAATAGTCTGATAAGAGGTTACTCCCAAACTCACAACATCTAAAGGCTAAAGTCTTGTGTTGTGTTAAGGGCTTTCATGTCAGTAATTGGCACCCTGGGTTCCATCTCAGGGTTGCAAGTTTTTTCATTTTGGCAAAGCTGTAGAATAAATTTGGGACCAATCAGATTCTCCCCTGAAGGCATGATGAGAGAATCTAAACATCTAAAGTGCCTAAAAAAAGCCTTGTATAGAATGTCCCCAAGCAATTAGATGTTATGTTTATTCCAAGTTCAGAGACAGTTGCCGGTAACAGAGTGTTGTCTAATCAAAAGCTGTCTCCTACTGCCAAGGAGGAAGACACCATTCAGAGACTGAGAAAAGAAACAAAACAATTATTAACTGAAAAGAACATTAAAGCTTTGAAAAATATTGTTTACGTGCCACTATTTATTTGAGTTATCTATGAAGCATATGTCTGTTTTGTCATGCTGAGTCCCGAGTGTTCTCTTGACTTGCGGTGTACTTGAGTATCCATATGGAAAAATGCATTTAGCTAAATGTTAAAGAAATATTTGGCTTTTCTGACAAATTTGGACAAGCAAACCTTCAAATCTCTTTGATAAAGGTGATATGCCAAAGTGTCCAAAAGGAAAATTAACCTTTTCAATCATACATGCAACAGAAATATCAATAATTGTGATATTTTTCTGTGAAAAATGGTAGCACACCCTTCCTGTCAGAGATTATTATTGTACCGTTTATTAGAAATACCATCTTGTAGATGTTTTGCATAATTGTCCACCAGTTGCAGACAATAATTTGCTGAAATTTTTGACCACTCTGCCGTACTCCTTCAGTTCCAAGATGTTTTCTTTGCATGTATTGCCGGTTTCAGATCTCCCTCACAAAATTTCAATGGATTCAAATCAGGGCGTTGATTACACCTAACAACTCTCCATTTCTTCTTTTTGAACCAGTCCCTGGTGGATTAACTGAAGTGCTTATATTATCATTATCCTCTTGAAAGACCAACTTCCAGTTCAACTTTAACTTTCAGACAGACAGTCTAACATTATCTTTAAGCACACTGCAAATGATGCAGAATTCACAGTTGAATCAATGATTGAGTCCATGGTTCAGTGAAGAAACTCTTACTTTGCAGTTGGTATGAGGTTCCTCTCTTGAAAAGGTGCTTTTTTTCTGCACCAAACATGTCTGCCGTTACTGTAGAGAAACAACTCTATGTTTGATTTGTCTGTCCAGACCGCATGGTTCCAGAAGGCCTGGTCTTTGCCTCTACTGGCTAACTGCACTTTTGTTATGATGTTCTTTTTGGACAGCTAAGGCTTTTTCCTGGCACGCCTCTCATGCAGGTCAAATTTGTGCGATCTCTCTCTGACTGTAGACACATGGACTTTGACAGTTTGACAGTTGCAGGAGTTACGTACAGATCCTGTGATGAAACTATGGGTTTCTTGGAGACTTCTTATTGCATCAAACCAGTCCTGGATGAACTGGCAGTTGTTTGAAATCTAGATGATTTTCCTCACATTTTGGGATAATTTGAAATCCCTTTTTCTGACCTTAAAGAATTCCTTAAATCTTGGCACAGTGACTCTAGATTAGGTGACATTTCAAATAACAAACAACACCAGACCCTGGATGTTTACCTCTGACTTCATGAGGAGGTTGGACTCACTGACACTTAATCTGGAACTCATTTTCTAAAGGTGACATAAAAGTGGGATGCATTTAGTTTTTCATATGACTGTTCTTCAGGGTTTTTTTTTTTCAATTGAATAATAAAAACTATGAAACATTTGTTTAAGTGTGATACTCTTATTAGTCAGCGTTATATCCAAGTGGATCAAATGTCCAAAAGTCCGAAAAAGTCAACAATTTCCTTTTACTAACTTACTTTTTAAATGAAATTCAAGTAACAAATGTGACCACAATTACATTGTAGTAGATTTCAGTATTTTTTTTTTTAAAAAATATCTGTTTCTTCTATGTGTTTTTTTATATCTAAACAGAAGTTTTGTTTGTCATTTTTTCAATTCTATGAACATTGTAGAGCAAAATTCACACAATCGGTCATTGTGGATATCTAAAAAAAATCAATCACTGTGAAAAAGAAAAGAGACTTTGGAATAAGCAATCAGTCAAAAATGTACATATGAAAACATTTCTCTCTATTTTAAGGCTTCCACTCATGTGTAGACCGATCAATATTGAACAATCAAAAAAGAATTCAATGTAACACGCTCCCAGCAGCTGCCAACAAAGAACAATTGACCAGTGGCTGGTGTGATAAAACCAGTAGCTCCAAATACGTGCTGCGCCCAAAATATTTTTAGGATATTATGTTCAGTTTAGCTTTCAGCACCAGCATGTCCTTTATCTGAGATGTGACCCATTGTGTGCATTGACAAATCCAGTGTGTCAGCAGAATGTGAATATCGGGGATCGCTGCTGTCTGTCCTATGAAATACTTTTTGTATTCCTCTTACATTCTGCAACATGCAAATCCCAACAAATGATGTATCTTTTTACAGATGAACTCTTCACACCTCCAGGGCTTTGCAATTCGGGGAAAACACCCTAGCTCAGCAAAAAGCAGTAGCTGTATGGCTGTAAATAAGAAAGTGATGCAGAAACGGGGAGGAGGGATGAGCGCTGATGGGCAAGCACAGCCCTCTCCTTACAAGACAGTTCATTAAACACCTTTCACAGCCACTGAGCCACTATGTCTGGAATGAAAAAGCAAGATATGAGCTCATGGGGGTCAAGAGGTCGGCCTGTTAAAGAGGGTTCACTGGTAAATGCTGAGACAGGAGCAGGGAGTGAACAGCAGCACGCGAAGCACGCCGAGCTTATCGCCGACACTGACTGCTTTGCATTTATCTGGCGTTCACTTTATCTCCACTGAAAAACATGCGGTCCCTCAACTTTTTTTTTGTCTCATATCGCATTACTGTACACTTGAACTGAAGGACAGTAATGAAGACAAATAATTTAAGGAGCATCAACACTGAGGGGTGGGAACGCTGAATAGATCGACCATGAGAGGTAATGCATGGCAGTGAGTTATGCCAGTAAGATAAGTTGGCTGTGCCCTATTTTCCAGAGCTGTCAGATTTAAAATGCTATATTGCTGCAAACTCTGCTGGGTGCAATTTAATTTTGTCTGAAACTAAAACACAAGCAACAAAAATAAGAGGGTCATCTGTCTTGCGAGCTCCTTCCAACATTTGTCAGGACTCTGTAATTAAACGACCTCTTTCTAATGAGAATCCATACGGCTGTAATTTGTGGTGTAGCAAATGTAGTCATATAGATAAGCAGTCTGCAAGTTTTGATGGACTTTTTTTGTGGGGCATTCCGCTGTCAGAGAGGCAAATTAATGACCTCCCTGGAGAGTAGGACTGGTGTATGGGGAGGCTTATAAATAGAGCAATGGTATGATGGAAAGTGTGTGATATCTGTGTGTGACTCCGACTGATTCCAGACGACCCAGCAAGACGGGAACAAAAATCTCTCCTTGGGCTGAAGCAGGTGAATATTGTTTCCTTTGAATGTGTTACAACTCTATAAAATGTTAGCATGTTGTAACATTTTCAAGAACAATGATGTAAATTGATATTCCTCTCAGAGTAGCGGCTGGATTTGGCACATTTACTAAATCTCCAAAATTGTTCCGACTTATCGCACCTGTGAATCGCTCTGTGATCAACGGATTTGCTTACGGAGACAAAATAAATTTGAGCAAATTATTTTCACCTGTGGCAAATTGTGATACACAACTTTATGAGGTAACGAATGCAAAATGAAGGAGGCTGTTAAAGTTTATCAGCTGTGCTGCGCCATTGGTTTGTTTTTGACCTCCTCTGTCAGTGTACACAAAAGAGAAAGACAGTTATGACAGCAGTCAGTGGTGCAAATAATTACTATTAATAAACTCTTATTGTGTTAAACTTCTTATTAACAGAGCTAGCAAGAATGCTAACTGATGCCAAATAAGTTTGGTCACTGCTTGCTTTCTCTAAGAGGTTTTTTGTTTCTTTCTTTTCATCCCTAATGAATTAAATTATATTTATTTTGAAGAGTAAAATGCCAGATAGGATAAAAATTTAAGTCAGGGTGTTCAGGGTACATCCTATTGCTGGGTTAAATGTGATTTTTTTGCATAGTGAAATGATTCCAGCAGTGTATGTTTCTCCATGCTTTACCACATTGCCAGATAATGATCTTGCAGTACTTCTCAGAGTCTGGATGTGTTTTCATGTGGATCTGTGTGGGACATTCCAGAATTGGAGGACATTTTACGTCCCACCCATCAAATTTCAGATAATTCATGTACAAAATACTAAAACATGCAGTTGTTGTGTAAATTTACTTGTACTGAGGCCAAACCTAAAAAAATAGGAGAAAAGAATGTTTGAAAATATTCTTTAAAATAGCAAATAAGTCTGGAGTTCCCCCTAAAATGCCAACAGTTTTCCAAAAGAATGAGTAGATCAAAGGCATGTCCTCTCTTCTATTTTTCATATTTTCATAACATTGTCAGCCTTGATTGAATGTCTCACTTTATCTCATGCAACCCTGTTATGCATATTATCAGAATAAGACAAATTATTTTGACTTTTTTCTTTACTGTTTTACATCCGTAAGTTTGTCCTCTTGGTCAGCAGTAACATCTAGTTAAATAGCTAGCATTAGCATGGATTAGCAACCCTGTTACTGTGATTAGAATAGGGTTAGCAAACAACAAAATGTGATAAAAATTGTAACATTGATGTTTAAGCTGAGCTAATCAAGCCTTTGATAGTTTATTGCCTGTTATTTATGAATATGTAGCAGAAAATTGTAAAATAGAAGGTTAATATTTCAAAATTTTGAAGCCCAAATGTCCTCCACTTCTGGAATGACCCATGTGTTTTAGTGAGGAACTTCTTCATCATATTAGTTTTTCGATGTGTGTATTGTTCTGAATCCAAGCCCTATAATATCTTATTAGCATCACCATTTTTAAACCAACACATGCAAAGTGTTATATAAAAAAAAACTTAGGTGTAACATAGACTTACAGCTAAGCCACCCAAAGTTTACAATGATATTTAAACTAAACCAACTACTTCCCATAGATTTATTTTTCACAGAATAAGACATCCATCCACAGATTAAGCTTAAGATGTTGCATGGCTTGGGAACATGTTTTTAATACATAGGTTTCATGTGTGCTGTCTCCCTTGTAGACAAAAATGAAATTGTCAGTTTTTGACGCACAGTTTCTTGTCATGCATATTTTGAAGCCTGGGTCTAGAGTCCATTGTGAATATATTCCATTTATCTCCAGCCATTCATATGAATGTCCATCCATCATAGACAGCTAGATGATAAATAAATAGACCTGCATGCATACATATCATCCACCCATGATGTGGATGGAGAACCAGACAGATATCGCAACATGCCTATTTATCCATCAGCTATCATGGATGGACAGAGATGCCAAGATAGGAAATATGCATATATATCTTCCCACTTATATATCCAGATTTACATGATAGTTACCAAGCATATTCTGATGGATGAGGGAGAGAAAGGTGGACAGATGTGTAGATATCTATCAAACATAGACCACAAACAGTATTTACCTATAGTATATACTGTAGGTTGAACTAAATTGGATTTATTGCATTCAAACTGACTTTTATACCAAATTTCACAATTAGCCATTTCTCTGCTACCATGACCCCAATCAAATTCCTGCAAATGTTTGTTTGAAAGTTTAAGTGCAGCACAGATGTGTATGTTGTAAGTAATAGAAACATATTTAATCTACCTTTAATATGTTTCTTGAATTAGTCAGCCAGAACCAAATTGTGTTTGGCTGTAACCCGCCTCTCCCCCCCAATTAGAAAATACGTAGAAGCTCTGGAAGCTGTTGTCACTGACATACACTCATGTTTCCCAGCTGGTTTGCATGTTTGTGGTTAGCTCTCCAGCTTCATTACATGGATGAATTACACTTCTTGGTGTTCCTGGCCATTTGGTCCAGTGCATGGTTTCATTTCTGTCTAATCGATTGTTATTTGAGTGTAAAGTATATTTAAACCTATGGCCACAAAGCAACATTTTAGACTGCTCCTGGAAAGCCAATTGTTTCTCTGTTGTAATATCTCAAGCATGTTCTGATGCCATGCTTCACATCACAAACAAGAACACTTTACACTACCCTCCAATATTGGACTACATTCCCAAAAGTCTAAAAGAATCTAAGCAATCTTAGGCTCTAGTCTTGTGACGAATCAATACACTTGAGGGTGGAGGACAGAAACGAAGGGTCTGGCAGTTAATAGGAAAGTGAAATGAGAGTGTCTTTAAGCACCTCTGTTCTCTGTGCGTGCTGCAGGATTCAAGTTGTCCCTGAAGAAAGTTTATCACATCAACTTTCCTGTGCTGTGTTCGACAACTCAAGAGAGGCTACTGATTATCCTCGAGCCATCTTTATCATGCATTACTCAGCAGTTCAGGTTTCTGTGTTCATTGGAAAAACAACTGTGCAGATCTTTTGATTTCTGGTTCTTGGGTCATATTTTATGAATTACAATTTGTATACAGTAAGTTGTGGGTTCTCTTTTTTTAAAAATCTGTTATAGCATAACTTAAATTTATGGGGCTTTTTGTGTTAAATGCGCTGCAAAATATGAATATATTCAAATAATTTTAAATAGCAAAGTCAGAAACATTGCTTTTGTTTTGTTCTTGAAATATTTTGCTACAGATTCTGATTCAAGAAAAACTTCTGGTAGAGCTACTGGTCTGTGCTAAAATGGCTCAATAGAAAGTCAAGCTAGAGCAACATGCAACAAATCAGAGACCAATGAACTCTGTAGGACATTGAAGGCAGCATCTGTACCTGGAGTAGAATATCTGCAAGTTCAAAACAAAGGCTCTCTAATTAAATCTTTGTTCATTTTGATTGAACAGAATTCTATCGGCTATTTACTTGCCTAATATTGGAATGGATCAGGCCTGGCATAAAGCACTTGCAAGTCATTAAACATGACCTTTTCTTCAAACCAAAATCAATCACCTCAAAGTCATGGCCCTGCCTTATTGATACTCAAACCAAATGAAATGTGCCATCCAATAGCGAGCCTTTGCAGTTTTCTATGGATCCCATTCCTTTACCACAGAGTCATTTAAATAATGCCTTTCACTGTTCTGCTGTAGTTGATGGATGTAGTAATAATCAGCGGGAGAGTGACATATTTGTGAGATTTAAGGAATTAGTTTGCAGATAGTTTCTCCAGAGTGTTGGTCTTTCATTCAGTGATAATCTGTAATTCATAGCTTTTTCTAAGGTTGCAGTGGGTAGCCACAGACAGGGAACACAAGAAGGATTACAAAGCCCATAAGGCTCCAGTGTGTTGTTTGCTTTAATAATTTTGGTTAAGGATACAGATGATTTTGTGGTGTGGGACCTGCTCTTAATAGTCACTGCGATGAAATATAAGGAACTAGAGACTCAGGCTGTTATCTATAATTTCAAAAGCAGGGTTATTAACCACAAATGTTTCCATGAAAGCTTAGGCGATCATTGTATTTGGATTACTTCTGCTTTTGACACATTTCCATCCGTAAACAGAAAATCTGCAACAGAAATCAGAACCTATAATCCTGCCGGTCTTTTATTGCTCACTGATCCTTAATGGAACAGACCTTTGTGTGAACCTCTGAACGTTTTCCTTTCCTATTCATTTCGTTCTACTACACTTCAGCTGGTAATATCCCTTGATATGGTAATTGACCGTTTGTAAATATTATTTATCATGCAGCTGCACTGGGAAATTGCAATTTGAGAAAATCCTTCTCCTAAAAATCTGTTTCCATTGTGCAATGTTTCTGAAGAAGACGCAAAACCACCGAGTTCAAAATGCAGTTAAAGGGCCCACAGCACTTAGAAAGTCTGAGGACAATGATGACCGTTTTCTGTCTTTCTTCCCATCAATATGTTGGAAGCATCAGTTTCTTATCTGGGCAACACAGTCATATTGATAGACGCTGTTATAAGTAGAAGTCTAGACTATTGTCATAGATCCACTGAAGAATACAATAAATCAGCTGATGTTAATTTAAAACTCTGATAATACAAGTGCGAAGATCAAAAGGAGAGCACACACTACACCTATATTAAATTCTTTACCTGTTAGTTTTTGTCTCATTTTTAAAAAATTCTTAGGCACAATGTGTCCTTGCTCCAGACTACCTCTCTAAAATGACCCCTCAGATCCTCCAGTTCTTCTCTTTCAGTTCTTCCACAAAGCAGAACAAAAGCATTTGGTTGAGGCTGTTCTTAACCATTGGACAGCCTTCAGGTTAGTGTGAGAAGAGATGAAAGTAATATTTTTATCAAATGTAAAATAAAAACCCATTTATTCAATCTGGCTTTTTATGTGGTGTTCTATGATATTCTGTATTTCTTATTTACACTGTTTCATACATTAATATTATTCTATTCTATTTTATTTTATCAACATTTTACATTCATCCATCCATACATCAGTTAATCCTCATTAGGGTCACAGGAGGCTGGAGTCTATCCCAGCTGACTTGAGGCGAAGGCAGGGGACACCTGGACAGGTTGCCAGTCTATCACAGGGCTACATATAGAGACAAACAACTCGCATTCACACCTACGGGCAATTTAGAATAATCAATTAACCTCAGCATATTTTTGGACTGTGGGAGGAAGCCGGAGTACCCGGAGAAAACCCACGCATGCACAGGGAGAACATGCAAACTCCATGCAAACATTTTGCATTTTTAATATAATCAATATATTTTGTGTAGTATTTATTTATCTGTATTGTCATTGATTGTTCCATCTTTTAATCATATTTTATCATCTAAACTAACCACTGAAATTTTTCTTTTCCCTGTTGTTTTGGTGCGAATTTGTCTCTAAATCTATTTTACAGTTTAGGGACTAATTAAGTTTCATCAGACACTTGTAAAGCGCTTTGAACTGCATTTGATTTGTTGCTATAGTGCCATATAAACAAATAACAGTTTGATTGACTGAAAGTTTGACTCCTGAAGCACAATTCTTCCTTATATAAGCCAGTCTGATACCAGGGTATCTTGCAGGTTGTTTTTGTGGCTGGACAAGGAAACTCGTTATGCAGGTAAACAGCTTTGGATGGCAGTTTAATAACCAGAAGATTCTTATTTCACAATGGTGAGTTAGCACAAATATAGATAGCCTGGTTGGAAAATAACAGAAAGACATATCATTATAATAGATGATTGGTAAAATGACAAAATTCAGAGGACTTCATTGATTTTTTTTTTCCACAGTGAAAGGATATTAGGCCCAGCAGAAGTTTCATGTAAAAAAGTCCCTGACACTAAAGGCAGAATAAAGACAGAATAAACCATAAAGTTAAACTATCATTTAGATGTGATTTTATCTTTTCATGAGTCTAGATTTGGGATTACACAACACGCAAGTCTCATTCGTGACTGTTGATGACTGTCTGTGGTGCGCAGCTGCTTACTGGCAATGCAGTAAGATTTTGAAGAAAGTGACAGGTCACACATTAGATCCCCGCAGCAGACAATGTGCTGAACAAAAATCTATTATTTAGCAAAGCAATGTAACTCAGCCAGGAAAACATAATTTGTCCCGTTGCGCCCTGTACCTCTACTTGCCTAGACAGGGTTTTTCCTGGATCAAAGGGCCTTTGGGGGTGACTATGCACAGCTGTAAGCATGACTGTCAGCATATACTAAAGGCAAATGGTGCTTGTTTGACAAAAATTGATGCATTTTCCTATTTTTCTGTCCATTACACTAACCAAAACTAAACACAAATGGCGATCATGCTTGAGTAAATGAAACCCCAATTAACGAAACACATTAAAAATTGCTATTGCTGCTTTCAATTATTATCATTTTGGCACTGGTGATTTCACTTTAGGGCTTTTTAAAACTTCTTTGGATGGTGCCAGAAATTCCACTATACAGGATAAACCAGCCAAATCAACATGCTACATTTCACATATCCACACTGGATGAGTTACAGGAGCTTTTTTTTCAGTCCCTGGTATTACAGCCGTGTGATGGAACTTTTCTCTTCCATTTTCACCGTGCAGCTGTCCATACCAGGTGTGTAATGGCTCTCGCTTTAGCTCACTGTCTCAGACTCTATTTGTCTTCCTCTTACATTCAGCCCTCTATTTGAAACATCAGCAAAGGCAAGAATTGAAGCCACAGAATCTGCAGTTCAGCCCTTTCTTCCCCGTTTATCTTCAAAAATGTTTCATATTGCCCATGATTACCCACCAAAACTCACCAAGAGGACAAACCATTTCATGATGTATACTGTTGTTTTGTAGTGGGTTCTCCTTCAGATCACTTCACATGCGTCCAATATGACACTTTAATGACTGAATGAGACCTACCGCCTCCAGCCAGTGTGTTTTTATTATGTGTCTCCTCATCCCAAGGTATTTTTTTCACACGTTTTCAGATGAGCACAGTCAAAGCTGCTAGTCAGCATCTGTGAAACTGGGGACACACTGGTTGAACTGGCTCTGCTGGAGTTCCACTGCTGTACAACCATGTTGATACCAAATCAACACTATGTGTCTGGGTACCACTGTCATCGTATTACAACCACAACTACAGAAAAAAAATTCAGATTCTTGTTTTTTATAGACTGTCATCTGTCAAAGAAAGGCAACATCTCGACAGTGTTAGTAGTGTCTCAGTAATGGAAAGCCAGTTAAGCTATACACTCCCATGGTTCCATGGTCCCTAGAGGCATAATGTGCAGAAGTGTATATTTAATACTGAACTGCTCTGAGGATGGCATATATTGTAGATATCGACAGCAGCAGGCAGTCTGGGTTCTGTCAGGCAGGAAAACGATGCTGTGCTTGGCTACGCTGTCATCTCTGATGCTGAAAATGCAAATGTTCTGTGCATGCTCTGTAACAACAGACACACTACAACATCTTGCAAGAAGTAAGCTGTATTAATTCAGTCATAAAGCAGCTATAATCAGTCTTTAAACAACAACTAATAATGTGACAATAGACTGTTTTCTACTGCAGGAAGCACGAGAACATTTTAGGGCGGCCTGAACCTTTTGTCGTGTTCTTACCACGAGAACCACAAATGTGGAACTTTTTTAAGGACTATTTTCGGGCCAAGGGAACAGTACCTACTATGGTAGGTACTTCTGAGCAGCTGTGAACAGAACTGCTGTGCAGGGCTCGATGCTGATTGGTTAACGTGGAGAAGGCAAATGCTGATTGGATGAACTCAGAAAGGACACCAAGCACCCTGCCATCAACAGTTTAACACTTGCCATTTAGGTTAATATCATAAACACTCCATTGTTGTGTTTCCTACATAGACACTGGAATAATGTCAAGTAATGACCATTTTTCAGTGTTTTATGCACGCAGAGCTGATGTTGAAGTCTAAGTTGTTGGGTCATATACCGCAATTGAACCAGAGAGGATGAAAGAGCTGATTTCAGGGTGAATCCTGTAAACATTTGTGCCACCTTGTGCCCACCTTGAGTTCTTGTGGTAGAAAGCCTAACTTCAAAGAGGTCACTTATAGTGATGAACCCACAGAGAATTGGCTGCAACTCCCCTCGGATTCAGAGGTTTATAGGAAGTTCCAGCTCAACTGTCTGACCCACATCTATACTGTTCTGGTTCAATCTCACTTTTATTGTATTATATTATTAGCTGCACCACATTGCTGTTTCCAAGAGAAAAGACTCTAGAACTCTACTATACATTGCCTATTTAGCACTAAACATCATACACAGTTAATATCACGCTACACATAGCGCCACATGTAGAGGCTATCATTATTTTTCACCAGTAATTGGTAGAGACCAAACATAAAGCTAAAAGAGAGGACTTGAATACTGGACCTAATTTGGCAGGTGACTGGAAATGCTATAAAAACAGATAATGTTCCTCCAAAGCTTCTGAATGTCTAAATGAGCAACTGTCCACAACACGTGGACTAAAATATAATTTGTTTAAAGATTAAGCATTCTTATTTTCTCTGAGAACTGCTTCCACAAGGCCTCTCATTTCTGTTTGATGTGAGCTTCACTGAGAAAGACGAAACAAATTTATTTTATCAAACAGAAGCAATAAAGTGGTTCCCTCATTCACTTTTTCAGTATAACCTCACTGTGACCTTAACCACTGTATTGTGTCTTTGTTTATGGAGTGATGAAGGAGAGGAGAGGAGAGAGGAAAGAGAAAATAAGAGAGAGTTCAGTACTGTAAGTCCATGGTCCTAGAGATCCCTCCACAGCTACAAAGAGCGATGACATGTTTGATTACATTTATGTTTGATTGAGTTTAGGGCTCCCTTAAGCTAGCTTGGAGAAAATGAGATTTCCCCTCCCAAAATATTACCCTGCATCTTTCTTCCAAGTCATCCATCACGGTCCCATACAGTTTACTACTTTGCCAATTTTACAGATCCCATCAGGCACTCCCTGTCTGCTTTACCTTCTTCCCAGACACATTGCACTGATCAGACCAAAATAAGCCACCAAGACCTAATAATCATCACACTCCTTGAAAGTCAATGAAATGCTCGAAACAAGCCCATGCTGCAGCATCAACCCTCCACATGTTCTTGAGCTCTGCAGAACAAACACAGCTCTTTAATTATTTACATAGCAACGTAAATTCCATCCGTAACAAGAGTCTGTGTGCATGTGCAGATCAGCAGAACTGCACGCTGCTGGGTTGCAATAATACATTACATTGCAGCATAGTAGCAATATGTCACAGCTTGAACACTGCACCCCGCTCCCAACAAATGGCAAGCATTACTACATGCCACTCATACTGGCTGTCTGTCATTAAAATGAGGTAGAAACTGCCACATTACACGAGAGATGGGAAAACAGCATCTTTCAAAACATGTGATGGATACTTTTGCTTTATTTGTACTTTTGCTTTTGCCTTTTGAACCGTGATGAGCAAAGAAAAATTCTATATTGCCTATGATTGCATCAGGCTGTACGTATGTGTTCTCAATCTGTCAACTTTATTGTACACATCCATCTTTCTCTCATCACACCGATGCAGATTGGCTTGTATAAAACTGTGCAGCGTGAAGATTTTATGTGGAAGAATTAATCGGCTCTTTGTCGCGTATTTAATAAATACCTCGATGTTCCGTCATTGTGTTAAACTGTGCTCATCTGATGTTGGCTCCTACAAGAGGCCATAAATGGATATTAATAACTGGTTTGCATAGAAATACCAGTAGTCATCACTGACAAGACAATCAGCACGCAATCTTTTTTGGCAGCATTGTCCCCTCACAACACACCACTGTTGTTTCCCACCATTACACTCTAATATGTATTTGGTACCATAATGGCCACCTGATTGATATTGTATATGTATGATTTATTCTCCCCTATGTGCATCAGCATTCTGCTGCAGCACAGAAAATTTGTTGGCAATCTGTGAAGTGATGCAGTTTCTCATTGATAAAAAAAAAAATTATATGTTAATCCACTTCACTAGTTACTTTAATTTTTATTCTTTTGAGGCCAGTAATTAAACATGAGAAGAAAAACAGATTAAAACTCCAAGGAAAATCTTGTCATGCTTATTTAATTTGATTCAAAGTACCTGTGTGCATACAAAGGTAGTACATGAAGAGGTATCATGGCAAACATAATAATTTGGCAAATACATGCAGAAATGCTTTGTTTTTTTTTGTGCATATGCAACATTTGTGCGTGGCGCCTTACTCTATGAAACCTACATGACAAACTGAAATCATAGGCAAAACAACAGAAACGGCTCTCGAGGGAGAGGCTCATAGCAGGTTGGGCTGATATTTGTGGACTAGCTGTGCTCTCAGTCATGTAGCCAGTCCTTACTTGACTCTGTTCTTTTCTATCTCAATGCGTCTCTCTCTGCCCATAAAGCTGGATGCTGTTGGTTACCTTGACATGAAGGACATACATAAAAAACACATTAGTCTGGGTTATGGGATTCTGTTCTCTGAGCTACTGCAGGAAGTGTGGAAGTCATTTTGACATTAAGCATCAAAAGATTTTCTACACATAAATGAAAAGGAGCCCAAAAGAAAATCTTTGGTCTTCTCTCAATATCAGATAGAATAACAGCAGTGATGGTGTTTGGCAATTATGGCACAAATTACTGGTTAATAGGCCAAACCTACCAGGGAACAACAACAAGAATTGACTGACATATCAGATATGGTTTCCTAATAATTTCTTCATAGGAACTATGTTTGCATGAAGGTTTGTTCTCATCTGGCCCTTTTTTCATCGGTGTTGACTGGAGAGTTTCCTATAGTTTTTAGTGCAATTCCTTTACCTCCCTACAGCAACACACTTCAGATTCTTTGATCATGCCTCAGCTGAGACTCCTATCTCTCTGTTTGTGATGCTCACAGATTGCCATCATATACAGACTCCCTCTGGACTACTTGGGCAGGAGATTTGATTTGCTTATCATCGTCTGTGTGGAAACCGCCATGCAAGTCAGTGCGATTGTGCCACAGTGCAGCAGCAACATCATCCCTGGGTGACATGAGTGAGTAACAATGAGATGCAGCTCACATGCTACAGTATAATCTTTCCACTGACATTTAAATCAGAGGTTCACGTTCAAGTCAAGGCTCTTAATTAACCTGCATTTATACAGAAATAACACAGACGGGGGGAAGCATCTATATGAGTGCAGGGAGAAAACAAAGCCCACACAAATTTTGCTTTACAAGAATTGGCTTCAACATTATAACTCGTCCTATTAATCACATCCAATTCCTGTTCTGTTATTTTGCACTTCTACGGAGGCGAAATAGCACACACAAGACAGGCTGGGTAAACAAATGACTCCAAATTATGCAATCTATCAATACAAGAGGGACCTGCAAATACCAAGCTGTCAGACCCAAATGAAAGCCATTAGTTTGCAGCGATCAGAGCTTTTGACTACCTCCAACACAGACAACCTGCTGTAGTGCAGTCAGCAGCTATTCTATTAATAACAGCTATGATGGCACCTGCCACAAAGAGGCCCAATCAAGGTCGCGGCGCTTACAGGTGTTTGCTGTAATTTGTTGTTCAGTCTGTCTCTCAATTCCACGTACATATTAATTCTCATTCTATCGCTGGAAAAGTGACAAAACTGAGTGTACTCAAAAATGTACCTATGCCTGCAGACTTGGAAGATGGAAAAACACATTGATTTAAGGCTAGTGAAGTAGCTCTAAGAACATATTGCCTATTTTGCTTGTGTATCTTCCATATTTTAAACTGGAAGCAAATGTCCACGGTTGCATTTTGATGGACATCTATGCTTGCCTTTCGCTGTATAAAGCAGCATATTCAAGCATGGTATTCATGAAGGGGCAGCAACTAATGATTATGTAACTTTTAGAACTATTTTCCGAACAATTATTTGCATACAAAATATCAGAAAAGGAGGAAAATGCCTGTTATCATTTCCTATCGTATAACAGGCTACACATGTAAAAAAAAATTAAATTTTTTTTTTTTTAAAAAGACAACATATATTTTTGTCCCGCAGAAGTGCACGCTGTCTTTTTCTGTTGTTCAGAGTGCAGCAACAACCAGCTTTACCTGTGAGTGTATTTTGAATACTGGTACAATTTTTCACTCTAAAATGTCTCAAACCATCACATCACATCATCAGATAGGAAAATATTTGGCTCTATTTGAACTCATCCAATTAGAAGGGTGAGCATTTCAGAAGATAGAACAGAAGATTGGAGCAGGCAGCTTTTTTGTTATTGAGTGAGCATTAATTAAAAACTCTGTATGTCAAACCCACATTTGAATCCCCTCAGAGCATCACATCCAGCATAGACCACAAAAATAACAATCTACCATCACCCAGAATTCATCCTAACTGTATGTCTCGAATGTCTCCAGGGCTTTGCTGTTCAGTATCCAGTTCACCATTTTGAGCTCCTCATCTAACTGAGCTCCTATTTTCTTTCCACGTTGTTTGATTTAATTATGTTATCTATATTTGTCTTGTCTGGATTTTTGTGTGTGCGCTGCAAAAGATAGATTCTTTGTTAAAGTAGGGCACCTCTCTCGTTATATTCTCCCAGGGAAAAAAAAACTGCAAGAGGGTTTTGCACTTCATTATCATTCTTAACAACAAGAAAGTACTCTTCTTTTTTCCTAAATGATTAAGCAGGTCCTCTCCAGCTCAACGTATTTAACTGCACCACTTTCGGCTGGCTGTTTTGGAGCCATTAGTGGAGGAGGAGAAAAAGTGGAGCTAACATTTAAACAAAAATGCTGTGCACTTACCAGAGTCATGTTGTCTCTTTCGCCATTGGTCTCCGGCAATTTTTTATCACTGTCAAGCGGCTGTCCCTCATACA
This sequence comes from Amphiprion ocellaris, assembly GCF_022539595.1. NCBI lineage: Eukaryota > Metazoa > Chordata > Actinopteri > Pomacentridae > Amphiprion > Amphiprion ocellaris. The sequence continues at coordinate 23,141,883 of NC_072773.1, forward strand.
TTCTATTTAGAAAAACACGACTGACACAGGCTGTAATTACAGCGCACAAGATTCCAATTTAATATGTGGTTACTTATTTAATGAGCAAACTGTTGGTATGAACAAAACAAGCAGAGAGCCCCTAGTGAGTGATTCTGTGACCCAAAGAGAAGAACTGGGAGAGAGAATTTTAATTTCATGTTAATATTTGGGGATTTAGATGTAAATATTGTTCCAATAACATCATCCATTTAGTTTTTTTTTTTAATTTATTTATTTACATTACGGGATAATCCTGAAAACTCTGCTGCTTTATGTCAGACCAATACTTCACACAGTATTTTGGCTAGAAAGTCTGACTGGAGAATTATTTGATTTTCCCCAAGAAAAATATAGATTTTAATTAATAGAGAGATAAAATGAGGACAACTGACTTAGTGTGTAAATAAGGGAAAATTAGATTTATGAATGATTGAAGAGATGTGAGTATGTTTTGTAAAGAAAAATTAAATTAAAAAAGTTGAAATGCTATGAAATATTATATTTTTGATAAGGATTGTTTTAACTCCTTTCAACACCAATCAGTACCTTACAATTCTGTATTTTGTTGATGTATCTTCTGAGCTTGCCAGTAGTACATCTTGCATTTTTGATATTTATCTTGTTATAATGCAATTTTCTTACCTCTAATAGTTGCTGTTGTTTTGAATGTCTTGTATTTCTGGATTTTTTTTATGGATTTAGCAGTCACAGATGCTACAGGTGCAAAAAAAAAATAATAATCTTGCACGAAATCATTCTCCACAGCCTTGGAGCATAGACTTGCTCAAAACTATGTTGTGTGGTTAACTGCATATATCTAGATAATGATGCAACATTTACATAAACTGTTAATATCATTGTTTATTTAGTATTTGTGTTGTTAGCAGCATTTACATACAACCAGTAAGCCAAGAAGCCTTGATCTCAGAAATGTCTCCAATTTAAGTCAGTACACAAGTCAGGTTGCCACTGACACATGTTAACATGTTTTAAGATGCAGAGATTACAGGTAAAATAATTCAGGGATTTCCATTGATATGGAAGAAAGCAAGTTACTTCTTTTTTTAAAGGATTCTTTTGCCTGTATTGTGCATCTGAGAGTAAATGAGTGGAGAGAAAGGGGGAGTAACAAGCAGTAAAGACCAGACACGAACCACAGTCCTTGTTTTATCCTCTATGAAAACAGGCCTCCTTGTTTATTTTTAATGGGAGCTGTAGTTTGTTTGCATGCCAACAACTGTGTTGTTTAACTTAGCTGATATCATTAAGATTTACATTTCTAATAGTAAATGCTCTAGTAAATCTCATTTAAAATATGCAAATTGCAGAATTTATGGAAGTCAGTGCAACAGCCACTTGTGTAGAGGTAACATCAGGACGTCTGCTCTCCCAGAATGAAGAAACCGCACATAACCTATTAACGGCAAGCAGAAGACGGAGCTGAAAAGTCCTGGTAAATAAAACATTGTGTCTTGGAGAAGAGTAGTGGGATGGGTTTAATTTTGATGGACACTGACACTCACGCTGGTCTGAAGATTTCTTACTTTGCGTGAGGCAGTGCTGTGCCACAGGGCTCACAGGGAGATGTTACTGCAGCCAAGCTCTTACTATGTGGGACTGATACGTAACGCAGGCAGCACCCAGGGCTACAGAGACTGGCTGCTGGATCAAAGCAACCCGGTGTCAAACTGGGCTCCAGGACATCCATCCCCTAAGCCACATATCCCAAGCATATCCGAACTAATGGGACTTCCCAGACAGAATCGTGTGAGTTTGAAAACCTCTAAATGATGGGAGTTGCAGGGCCACTCCACTGCCGTCTGAAAGGTTTAGATCTCAGCTCCAACAGAGATTTAAATTCCAGCAACAACATCATGCTGAGTCAAAGTCTTGCCTGAGCAGCAGTTGCTGTTATCTGAACTTTGGTAATACCCCTGTGACTGTGATTTAAAATGCATGTTATGTATCTAATTTTTTCTGCATTTTTTTCATCTCACTGTGTGTATCATAAGATCTGTTACTGCATATCTTTAGACAGGAATATCTCTGGGGCAGACAAAATGAAGAGCATGCATTCATTTCCTTTTGATATGCTATCTGTGAGACTATCTGAGTGACAGATCCTGTTGTAAGAGGGTAAGTACCGCAGATCGAGGGAATAGGACACACAAAACACAATTTTATCCACTGCAGCAAAGTTTTCTGTGGAAGTCCCAAACACTTTCACTGCACTCTCACTCTGCAGACTTTATTTTATTGGACATTCCTCCTTGAGTACTCGACCAGTTCACGTTAACATTAAGTATTAAGTAGACAGGGACAGGAGATACCTTTTGTGTGAGTGATGAAAAAAATCTCAACAAGAGTTAGTGGTCTGGATGTTTTTTTTTTTGTTTTTTTTTTTAAAGAAACCATGTGGGGAGTTAGGGAAAGTTTAAGATCTTGACTTTTGGTTTGCACATCCACGACTGAAGTTTGTTTAAAAAAATAGTATGATAAGCAATATCATCCTGTTAGCAGACATCCGTTGGGCGAGAGTGCATCATTATTTAGAGAGGTCAAGGGAGAACGGCAAGACCTTTGCTATCAGGAAGGCTGTTAAGTATTCAAGTAAGAGCTCAGTGCAATAAGTGCACAAAAAGGTCCAAACACACACACTGTCGTGCGTGCAACTTTAGAATTCACTTCTCATTGACTTTTGCAGTAGATGGTCTAGCAAGTACCAAATGAGTAATGATTAAACATTGTAATGCAAAGAAATACAATGATAATACAAAGCTCAAAAAGTGTTTGATAGTGTCCAAGTATTGTGATAGTGGCATATGCCAGTTCTTAAAAGGTATGTCAGCATTAGTTTTTGAAGTGTCACTGCTATCCTTCTGGCTCATGGTTTCCACTGCACCAACTTATGTGCAGTTTTAGGGTTACCAGTACCTTTGTGCAGGTTCTTACAGTAAGACCTGCCACTGTATGTACTTTTTTGTTACTGTTTTCAGGAGAATAAACTACCTACTCCACAGTATTTACATCTTAATGGCCCTGAAAAACTGTTGGGTGGTGCATGAAGCTTATTGGTTAAACTCAGAAAAGACAGCAAGAAGAAGCAGCATTGTTTCAATGCATAGTTTCAGTGTCCATCAGCGATGTTAAATTCCCCAGACAACAAACAGCAATGCAGCAACCATCTTGGTTCCTTCCATTATTGTTATGCTGCGTTCTGAATCGTCATTGCAGTCAAAGCAGTCCCAAAATTAGCAGCTATATGTCACGGCGTGAGTCCGGTGGATCCTATACAATAACAGAAACAGAAAAGGCACAGGCCTAATTAGAGGACTGTTCTGAACATGTTCGAATCATCTCACACTTGTCCCAAGTTCCTGCAGTGGAAAGGCTAAAATTCCACAGTCACATGATGCTTTTCATCAAAACACAATGAGGCTGCATTCCAGTAACCATACAACCGTACTGTATTATTGGCCAGAAAAAGATTTAGTGTGTCCTCATGCATAGTATCCAGTCGGAGTTTGATGTACTCAAGCCAGCATGATTTTCTCACCATTCTGACTCATAACCTCTTGATCAGTTATGCCACAAACATCACAGTGTCATTAATAGAAACAACCTTGACCCACCGATGGTGTATAAACAGATGACATTTCATGTCACCCTACAGACGGCAGTGGTCAAAGTTTAGGGTCAATATTGTAATAGAATAGAATGTTTGAAACGTCACTTTTATTTGTGTGATGTATTCAGTGGAATGGAAATATTGTAGAGTGAATGCTATTAGCAAAGCAGCAGCATGTGCCGGCAAAGACCTACCACATGCTCATGAACATGGATATGACACTGACATTCAATTTTCATGTGGAATATGCCCATCCAACTGCAGCAACACAACATTTGGAAGAGTTGCATATGACACAAAGCAGTTGTGGCCCTCCACATGAGACAGGCTGTTTATGAATTACACAACGCCTATTATAATCAGCAATGACAATGTAAGTGTGTCTGACAGAGGAGCATGCATGGTATGTAGTTTATTATAAGGAAGCAGAGTGGCAACGGCATACCAAAAGCCAACAACAGCATATTGCCAGCTACTTTTTGATCTCAGTGTGTAGAAATGCTAGTCACTGCCTAAGATTTTCAAAGGAGTACCTCGGGCAAAATACTGGCTGTGTCATTATCTGCTTAGAGTTCATGCTGATAAATGAGTGAGAATACACAGAAAGAGTTGCTTCTGTACTTTAATGTTAAGCTCATGTTGGAGAAATTGCAGTTCAACTGTCATTTTCTTTTTCTGCTTGACACCTTGCATTACTATTCACGAGGATGAGTCGTTCAGTTGCTGCTGGCTAGCAGGTGATGTGGTCCATCATCACGGCTGACTCAGCCATCCCTCAGGAAACCGATGTATGTCATGATGAAGGAAACTTTGTGTTCTCTGAGTTGTTTCCTGAAAACATCATGTATTTTTTGCTGTAAATTAGACGTATGCAGTACTGAACTGCAGTGGTATTCAAGTGGCTCTCAATGCTGTATCATCTAAAACCAGATCTATGAACAAGGCTCAAGCAGCCCCCAAGTTTCAACCCAGCATTTTTACGATAAGGTGAAACAGGATGTGTGTAAATTTGAAGAAGAAGCTGCTGGCGTCAGCACTGACCAAGATCCCTGTGCCCCCTTGTTGAATCAGTATGAGGCTATGTCAACAGCAGCACAGGGTCCTGTTTGGTATATGTGACTGTCTAGGTGGATGCAGGATGTTGGTGTGTGTATGAATATGGCTGTGAAGGTTGAATAAGAAAGACATAATTAATATTAATGTTCAGGTTTCAGCTGCAAATCTTTGTCAGAAAAACAGTCTCGATGTGTTTCTCTGACATTTTAATCGCAGCTAGATAGAGCTGGCAAGTTTGAAATTCACCAAGTGTGACAGTGCTGATGACATCATGCTAAAGCATACAGACACTTCATCTCTCCATTTTTATGTATGACAGAAGATATTTTTGCTAATAATGTGTGAGACTATAATTTATTGTTCTTAAAGAATGTATATGATACAAACAGAAATACTTGAAACATAGGTTAGTCATGACTCCATCTTTTCCTCTTAGATTTGTATGTGGTCCTCTCGTAGAAGAATAATATTCTTGATCAAATGAATTAAATTTCATTCATTTGCATATTCATCTGTTTAAGGTTACAATATTTAACCTGGGCCAGTTTGTTTTTCCATTCATGTTTGAGTACAATCATATGACTATAAAGGTTTCCTTCAATGAACTGTGGCATATTATTTGATTAATTGATTTAGATGAAGAGATTTACTTCCTCCCAGCTGGTAAATAGCACACTGGGGAGGGGAGAAAAACAAACGATAGCTCTGCTGATATTTCTGCTGAAGGGCAGAGAATATAAATCCCTTCCTCAGAATGCATGACTGCGCATTTCTTTCAAATCATAACTCAACACTGTTTACATTTGTTGAACATTGCTGTACACTCATCAATAATGCCGAGTGAAACATTAATTCATGGAAATGAGCTGATTATCTGTGTAGGAACCAGTCATTATTGTGTTGTTATAATTGAACCTTCTTCAAAGTTTGCGCATGGATTTTTTTCTCATTTATCTGCTGACAGTTACCGGATATCGGACTGGGTGCGGTTGGTATGTTGCAGGTGCCATAACAAATGTGATTTTCTTTTTCACAAAATCTCATACACTACTCGATTGAAACAGCGGGAAACAGTTGTGCCACAAAGTACCGAGTGTTCACCTGCTTTAGTTCAGCTGTTAGAAACTAATACTCAAAAAATAGGAAAAAGAAATGTCATTGCTTGCCTCTTATTAAGCCCTGCAGGTATAGGATGTCCACACATTAGTGTCATTTTGAGACTTTTCTGAACATTTGTCCAAAACAAAAGAAAAATCCTTCGTCTTTCTCAGTGCAGAAGAATGTGGAAAGGCTGAGATTATGTTTCTATATGTTCCTACAAAATGTGTCCCTGTCAAACACAAGTAAAATTATTCATTTTTACAGAAAGAAAACAACCAATCTATAACTGTACAGAATATCAGGACTTAGAATTGCTCATCTGCACACTTCAGAGACCGACAAAGATTTTTTCTCTAATATCCTGTATTTTTTTCCATTAGCCTACTACTTACTGTATGCCTGTTGACTTCTCATTTTGAATTTTAAGTTCAGTTTTGCCCCAGGTATGTAAACAGTGATGAAATCATGTCTAATTCAGTGAAATAAATGTTGTACTATGCCCTATAGTGGTACACCCTCTGAAACACTAAGACCCCAGCCTTGAAAGCCTCTTCTGTCTAGCAGGCATTTGTAGTTTTAGCTTTGTGATGTGTGAAATCTCAGCTCAGTAGCCCATGGAAGACTGTAGGTGTAGTTTTTTTTCTTTTTTTTTTTTTTTTTTTGCTAAACCTTGATAGCAAAAAAGCAGCATGATTTCTCTTTTATTTCTGGACAAAGCTCACATCCTACTCCTGCAGAGATGTGAGACAAGGATAGACCTTTTATTTTCCTAGTTTTTGAACATGCTAACTATAATAATTAATGTTAGTCAATCATTTGATTATTAGTTGAAACATTAAGAAAAAACATTCCTTTGTTATTTTTTTGTTATATTTTGCTGACAAATGGTAATAGAAATAAAAAAGTAAAAATAAAAACAGTTTTGTTTTTATTAGCCATGTTACCATATGTTTGTCAGCCACAGTGACCCACACAGAAATATCTCAACAATTATGGGACGGACTTTGATGAGATTTTGTACCAACATTGCTAGTCCCCAGAGGATTAAGTAGAAGCATTTCTGGTTAGCCTCCAACTTATTCTATAATTTACAAATAAGACTCTTTCATGTCAACGTGAAAATAGATTTCTGCAAAGTAATGTCAAATAATTAAACATCTAAAACATAAAATAATAGATTGTAAAAGTATTCACTCTCTTCAAGTCAGTAATAGTGTAGACACACCTTTTTGCTGCAATGACAGCAGGCCTGTGTGGATAGTCTGAAGCAACCCTGTGTATCTGGCCACTAAAAGTTCCGTCAGGTGTCACAGAGATTCTGAGTGAACAGTCCTGTTTAAGTCCAGCCACAAATTCTCAATTGGATTGAGGTCTGTGCTCTGACTGAGCCATTCCAAAGCATTTACTTTGTTGTTTTTACACCATTTCTGTAAAGCTTTGGCTGTATGCTTCGGGCCATTGCCTTACTGGAAAACAAAGCTGCTCCCAAGCTGCAAATTTCTTGCAGACTGCATCAGGTTTTCCACCAGGATTTTCCTGTATTTTTCTGCCACCACCATGCTTGTGTGTTTGTGATGATGTGCAGGGTTTGGTGTGTGCATCTAGTCTGACGGCCATGAAGCTTAATTTTGGTCTAATCGGACCAAAAAAAAAAAAAATCTTCCAGAGTTTTTCGCATGCCTTCTGGTGAACTCTAGTTTAGATCAATTTTTTTCAATTGTGGTCCTTTTTTTTGCCACTGTCCCAAAAAGCTTTGGCTGATGAAGAATAGGCAACAGTTATATGCACAGTTTCTCACATCTCGGCTGCTGAAGCTTGCAACTCATTTATAGAAGTCATAGGTGTCTTGGTGCCAACCCTCACTAGTCTCTTTCTGTCTAGACAGCATGCTTTAGGCAGATTTACACATCTGCCATATTCCTTACACTTCGTAGTGCAGAGGGATATTCAGTGGCTGAAATTTCCTTTTATTTATCCTCAGACTGAGGCTTTTCAGCAACCTCATGGAGTTGCTTGCGTTTTCTTGCCATCACTATGTAGTTATAGCCAGGAGAACAGAGTCACTAAAGACTGGACCTTCAAGATACACCTGTCCTTATACTACAATCACTTGGCACACATTTGCTGCACTCTGATGATCTCCATTTCACTAAATTGTGTGGCTTAGAAAATGAACATGTGATCATGGTAGCAGAGTTGGTTTGAATAAAAATGCCTAAGTGTATGTTGACTAGAGCTTAATTAAAACAAAACAATGATAAATATGGCATCATGTCTAACACAGAAACTAATTTATATTAGTGGCCAAAATAATTAGGTTGTATTTTTCTGCTACTGCACAAGCAAAAGTTGCCTAAGTGACACCAAAAGAAAGAAAAATAAAAGCCTTAATGAAAACTCTTTTCATCATAGAATCACATAGAACTTGTATATTGCTAACAGTATTCGCTCTGCGTCTTAGCTTAATGAGCCCTGGAGAGGCAACCATTATATCCACTGCTTATGCCAATGCAGCCGAGGTTGTGTTTGTGCTGCCATGCCAACAGAAGCCCAGAGCCAAGTCCAGGTATTGTTTAGAGTGATGGTGACAATAAAGATGAGGAGAATGAAGCACAGCATCAAAATATGATGAATGATATTGTGTTATTTTCATATTCAGGGAAGGGTGTTATTAATTTCTCAAGCTGGATAAACAGTCTGGTGCCGGTGCACAGCTGTTACAGTGTACCTTTGGCCCCTTGATTCACAAGCTGCTCAGACCAGTCTTCAAGGTAATGATATGAAAGCTGGATTGACAAAAGAGACAGCGTCAATTATACAGATGTCACCATCAATATACTTTTTGAAAAATTTCCACCTGTTATTTCATCTGTTATGAAATATTTTCATAATATAAAGTATTATATAAAATGTTCCATTTTGGAAAAAGTATCTGAGATTGTCATTTTAAATGTGTGTGGAGGTGTTCTGCACTGCACATGAAAAAACAGAATTCAACATAAGACATGATTGCGAAGGTCGTGCAGTTTCCTGAGTGAAACTGTGTTGGTGGATTGCCACGTTCTGGATTTACATTTGAACACCTGTGAAAACAGCTATATAATGTCCTCATCTCTTGCAGGAGCAGAATCCCATAAATTAGATTTTTCTTTTTAAAGATCAAGACATGTCTAAAGTGAGACATTTTCCAAATGAATAATAAACTAGTCACTGCTGCTATCTAAATAAAACTGTGTAATAGGGACACTGTTTCTACATTCACTGAGATGGATTTGGCATTTGACAGATTCTTTATCATTTGACACATTCTCGATTTTTCTTGCTTGTTTTTTAAGTCGGCTCTCCAAATTGGGATTGTTACAAGAGAAACTGTAGGATCCGGTGTTTGAGCTAAAGTAGAGACTAAACGTCCAGATACCGCTGCCACCTCAGCCCGTTTCTCTGCTGATTGCAGTTGGTCGGACAGTCCAGATCTTTACAATCCAGACAGAAATATCTCAGCAGCCATTACAATCATCCCCACCCCCAGAAGATAAAGCACACTGCCTGTGGTGATCCTCTGACTTTTCTGCCAGAGTCACTATGAGGTAGACACTTGTTTTCTCTCTCTCTCTCTGTGTGTGTGTGTGTGTGTGTGTGTGTGTGTGTGTATATATGTGTGAAATATCTCAACAACCTTTGGGTGGATTGCTATGAAATTTGACACAGACGCACATGAAGTTTTCAATTCAAATATCGGTAGTAATTCCTTAACTTTTCATTGCACCATCATCATGGCAAAGTGGAAATGTCTTCAATGTTGTGATTTAGAAGCAGTTACCTAAAAAATATCATTTAGTCCACCTTCAAGCCAGTGTGGATGGGGCCATTGTCATCCTGGAAGAGATCATCCCCATCAGGAGAGGATGAAGATGATCAATCAGAACAACTTTGTACTGATTTGAAGTGATTCTTCCCTCTAAAGGAACAAGTGGACCTAAGCCATGCCACCAAAATGCCCCCCCAGTGCCAAAGCTACAGATTCAGGTTTTTCCCTTTAGCTCACACCCATCTGGATGTAAAATCTTACAGTGCCGCATTGCCAGTAGCCTCTCAGACTTATTTTAATTCGTCCCTTTCAAACCCTATGAAATTTGATCGAAGGGAATACTAAATCACTGAAGTACCCCTTAAATTGCTTTTGAATTCCTCTAGAGTTCATCCATCACATGTGATGAGAATATTTGTGGTTCAGATCTAATGGAAGTTTACTCTCAGAGAGCCAACCTAGTTAAATGGAAGCAATGAGTCCCAATCAAATATTAGCTTGTAAGTAAAGCATTACAGGTTGTGTAAACTGGCCCTATCATGGCATGAGTGCATTGCAGAGGTTTTTCATCTGACACCACCAACTGGCATGCATTCTGGGAATCTTTTTATGTGTTTTCCATCATTTCGTCAAGGAGCGGATCTGCTAAATAACTTTGAATCAAGATTAGCATTTTGAAAACAAACACACCAAATGTCTCCTTCCTGAATTTAAAAACATATATTCTGTTTTGTAAGCAAGAGGGAGATTTGAATTTATTATACTTCCTCTGTGGATAAGCTCATCTGATTCATCAAACAGAGTGTCCCTTCCTTTTGATTGTATAAACTATCAGCAGTGAGCAATCCATACTCTGCCTCCCTGCAGTCTAATCCCTATTCACATCCTGCAGTCATTCCACTGCATGCAATTTATCTGAAATTCACAAATTAAACTTAAAAAGAAGTCTTTTAGAATATAACTCACACTTTGTTCTGGAACCCAGAAAACACATCAGTGGAAGCAGAATTTCCGTAAGTGTATGCCTGCTGATGAAATGAGAAGCACACGGTATCTAAAATAGAGTGTATTATTCATGAGATGACAGTAATTTCAGTTTCCTCTCCAAAACTGACTGCAAGTTTATTAAACTCATAATCAGAGCAGGGCTAAAGACCATACCAAGACAGTACATCTTGTTAATCAAATGATGTGTCTGAATTGTGGCATCCATCTTGTATCAGCGTAAAACTACACCTTCCATTTGTAATGAGAAATACAATCTGTCTGCTGTTAGAACGGCAAAGTGCTGTTTTGTTGTTGGCAAGGGCATCGGTGCTCATCTGGAGCTAATGGCTAATTATGCCCCAGTGTTTACCTTGATGCTACCAGAGTATTTTATTTCTTCCACATTCAAAGCAAATCAATTCACAACAAAGTCAAGTACCTACATTTCTCCAGCTGTGAAGTGGCAGTGACTGACAGATTAAAGCTGATTAGATGATCTATGGGCTTTACACAAAGAATTAATGAGAAGGACCCACTTCATGTGTCTATAATGAGCAGTATAAATATTAATGTGAGGTTTTCAGCCACAAAATATCTTAGAAAATTATAACTAATAGATGATCAGGATAAAGGACCAAAGCTGTGGTCTCTCTGGGAAGGTGAAGTTCAAAAATAAAAACAACAATAATGAGACTGCGTGAGTCCACCCAGCGCCTATATATTTAAAAAATGTCAGCGATGTTGTTGATATTGGCTTGAATAATCAGCAAAGTGGGAAACTGTGCTGTCAGATTATGAAGACCACCTCAGTGGCTTTGCTTTGTGAATGTGACTGGTGAGTGTAAGCACTAATACTGATCGCCTGATGGACTGCATGATTGCAGTGTTCTGCCTGAACAAATGCAATGCTCCATTTCACTCAGAAGCGTTGGAATTTGCCACAAAAGGCTCCGCTCTCCCATATACCTCCTCCAACGAAGCTAAGCAGCTTGTGTCAAATTCTGTGGTGAGCACAATAAAAACACAGCAAAAAAAAAAGCAGCGCTCCGACTCCTGATTTTGCAACAGAGCACAATAGAAACCGACTCAAGTGCAGAACCAGCAGCATCAGCCCAGCGATTTGTACTGGAACGTGCACGTTGTACTTCTGACTACTGCGTATGAATCTTTCTTCAGTGGAAGTATGAGCTCAATGGACATACCGGTTACCCTCAAATGGCCAGAATTGCAGCAGAATATGTATTCAAAGGGAAGCTTCTGAGCCGCTCCTGAGCTTCGATACAGCAACATACTGTAGGTTGAAACAGAATGTCAAATGGTCTCAAATATGAAACCTGCAAAGCAGTCTGTGTCATGACAGCTGGTTTTGTTTTGTTTGTGCTGCTCATTTTTTTCTCCCTCGCTCCCTTTAGCCACTTTGTCATTTGTCGCCACCCCTGTATCTCTTTTCAATCCTGGCGTTTTGCCCATCTTTAGATTTTCCCATCAGTTGCAGTCACTTATTGACAAGTATTTTCAAAACTGATCAACTTTTATGAGTTTAGTACATTTGTTTCTCTGCATAACGTTCAGCCAGATAATAATGTACACAATGAAAATTTGCAACCTTCAATCTAAATGCTTTTATTAATTACACTGCAATTATACATTTTACATATTCTGTAGCAAAATAAATATTTTGTCTTGTTAAAGGGATACTTTGGTGATTTCTAATTACACTCTCTTAGAGTTGGAGGACTTTACACGGCTTTTATTTGCTTTTACTAAAAAGTCAGAACTGATGCAGCAGAGCCTGAGATAAACTATTCTAAAACTGTACTGGATTAGAATCACCTAGTCCACATTTAAAGCTGAAATAATGCAGATTTCTATATTTTCAGTGGATTTTCATACTTGCAGTTCTAGTCACCTGACTTCCACACCCACCTGTTCACCTGACTCTCACACACTAATCAGCCCCTTAGTATTTATATCAGATTGTCATATTGTCTATGATGCATTTTGTCACTCTTCCTGTCACCTGTTCCTGATTTTCCTGCCTTGTGTTTTAAAATCCTGCCTGATTTTCAATCCGTCTGCCTCGCCCCTCTGGATCTTTTTGCTCATTTCGACGTCTTTCTTGTGACAGAAACGAAGTCCATTTTCATTTGTCTGCTCTGCTTCAATTTCTGCATTTGAGTACTTTATGCTATTTCCCCGTACACACACCTGTGGCACTGCACAATGATACACTACCTCGTGATATACTTACGGTATTGAAATTGAAGTTGTATTAGTTTGGAATAATTTTTTCTCTGCATAAGACTCAGCCAGCTAATAATGCTCATAATTTAAAAAGTTTTTAATTACAATCTTTAGGCTTGAATAAAAATGGTTTTATTAATGACGCTGTAATTTATGAACCTACATATTCTATAGCAATAACAAATGCTCTGTCTTGTTAAGGGGGCACTTCAGTGATTTCATATTGTGCTTTTATTTTTCTTTAAAGTCAAAACTGGTGCAGAAGAACTTGAGATAAACCATCCTGATTTTACAGTTCCTTGCATAGGACAAGCATGAAAATGTGCATCTTATATTTCCCATAATGCAACTCAGTAGAGTCTTTATTAGATTCTGTTTACTTGGTAAATGCCCACATCTTTCAAACTCCTCAGCCCGTATTTGTGAAGCACACCTAAAGCTATAAATTCTCCAGACCAAACGTGAGATACAGAGATGGCATCTTAAGGATTATTTTATCAGGCTTTCAAAAGCTCTCTGCAAAGGTTCAGAAAATATTATACAACTGCTCTCAAAGGCTGAACTTAGACGAATTAGAGAAAAGCGGTCAGAGTTGAAGTCAAGGTCTGTCCAATACTGTCACAGCAGCAGTAGCTGGCCTGTTCTGTGTTAATATTACCATGCACTGTGCTGTTTGTGTGTTCCTTCTGTTTTGTGAGTCTGCACTAGTAAAGAGCCGAAATCTCAGAACTATGTTAGTCTTTAGTGATACCTAGTCTTCATCAGAACTGATGAATAATTCCTGCTTCTTGTTAAATGTGAGTGAGTCCGACTAAATACCTTCTGATGTGTTCACCATAGTTAAATACAGAGGCTGGGACTGCATTTCCCAGCAGTCTTAGAGATGTCTTCGCATGGAAATTTGTTTGGAAGTGAAGGTCCTGGTGTTTAATGAGTTGACGGTAAAATGTTCTCTCCTATGAGCTCCAGTATTTAAAACTCAGTGCATGTGTGCTTCCCAACTGAAAGAACCAGATAATGAGCACTTTCCAAGGCCTGAAGCAGAAATTTATGACTGAGCAAGGCCTTGATATAATGAAAGGCCACTGGCTTAAAATAATCCGAGTTTGGACTCTTGGCTTCTTAGTGGGTGTCGCAACATACGCTGACAGCAGCTTAATTAGTTGCAGTGGCATGTAACAAAGAAATGGTGAGGAGCAAAACAGCAGAAGCATCAGGAGTGGCACAAGGACAAGGAGTCACATTTTCAGGATCACATCACTGATTTCTTTGTAATAGGAGATTGGTGTCAATTAGAGTCACGTGATTAGTGATCATTTGATTTGTGCATAACCTCAGTGTTCAGCTTTTTGAGCATCCAGCAGCGCAGAGCTGTTTTAAGTCAGAGTTAATGCCGGTAGTGATTTCCTACCTCACTTCATTCAGTAATGATCCCAGTCAACTACCAAGCAGTGGGCTTCTGTCCTGTCCTGTTAATTAGTTCAGCATTAATAGTGGCTCTCCTTTTGCTTGAATCCAACTCATAGACAGAGCCTAAGGTGCCGAGGGAAAGATGATTTCCTACAAGGCCAAGCAATTTCTCAAGTTTCTTTATCATGTCACCAAGGTCTGAATGTCCTTCTCCTTTGTAACATCGTGAACATCTATCTACGCTCCAACATGTTGACAGTGTGCCTTTCTCTCTTCGTGTAATGACGGCAGAACAGTCAGATGTTTATTTCTATAGAAATTCTAGTTTAGTTCTATTTTTATTTTGTCAGAATCAGTGTTTTTTAATCAGTGTGACATATTGTTTGTTGTGTCTCTTGTTTCATCTCTCTTTTTTTAATCTCAGGAAGTAAAACAGCAGTGTTCCTTTGTCTATCCCTTCATGTTGGTCAAATTACAAGAGAAGCAAGAACACACATGAGGGATGATTACACAGAGCATTAGATGTGAGCAGCAGCTGCTCACTTTACATCCAAGGTTTGTTGCTGTTTCATAATTTAAAAGACAAAGGAAAGCTTGACATGGCATGACTAAACCTGTTTGTAAACCCTGTCCCAGTGCACGATTCTGGAGAAAGTGCTAGCTATCATATTTGGAAAATAAGCATGTGCCAAATTTACCATCATAAACATGCACAGGATTCACTGGAAAAGTGCTGTATGGATCAAAACAAAGAGCAGACAGCCTGCAGACCATGAGCAGATATGTACAAATTTCACAGAAAGTGTATTATTAGAATTACGTATTCTACCTTTAAAGCTAAAAGAAAAATTCATGTTTTTATATCATCAATGGATGATGTAAAACTCCTCACTCTCACCCCAACCAGTCGAGGCAGATGGCTGCCTTCCCTGAACCTGGTTCTGCCAGAGTTTTTTTCCCTCCCCATTAAAGTATTTTTTCCCTTCCCACTGTTGCTGACTGCTGGCTCATAGAGAATCCAGGGGGAACTTTGGATTGTTGGGTTGTCTGTTTAAAATCCGTAACGTCTTCACCTTGTGTTCTGAATTGGCCCTATATCAATGATACTGAATTGAATTGAACTGAATTGGATTTTCATGTCTGCTTGTATGTAAATGAGGTCACTCATACTGACAAGCCCACAGCGAATTAGCACTTCTCAAATGTTCAGTGTAGGAATACAGCCAACTGTTCACACTTGTATCACCAAATAATATTGTAAAACACATTAATTGGGTTGGTTTCATTCAGGTCCTTGCTTTAATCTCTAATTTCTAAGCAGTTATAGAGAGACACAATAGAAGCCATCCCACAGTCCTTCTGCCAAACACCTTTGTGTTTCAAGTAAAGTTTTTCCAATTAGTTGGATTCTGCTTAAACTCATTCAACATATTTATGAATGTGAGATTCAAGTGACTCTACAAGTTCCGTGCTAAAAATTTAAGAAGCACTGTCAAGATAATATTGATGTGAGATGAGGATTTCCTCAACAAAGCCGCAGAATGCAAGCTGACAGCATCACATATTAGATGCAGCTGGAGATATAAGAACAATTTATGCATGATTTCATAAAGCACAGATAGGAATAAGATGTCAGCAAGCATCTTATTACTGTTTCATCATTGCAAATGTCTCTTCCATAAGATCCCGTTTTAAAAGTGATGACTGAAAGATATTGTGAGCTCTCAGCAAATGCATGTGACAGAACATGAACTGTGGAAGGCAGTGAAAATTGTAGAGGTTGTAGTGGAAATTTTGCACATTTGTATATTTTTTGGTGAAAAATAGCACTTAACATGATGTGCTATATTTAAAATAGGATCGAGGATCTTCACTGTCATTTCTTTCAGGGGTTTTAACTGTCCAGAAGCCATTCTTGTGCCACTTTCTACCATCACAACAAACCTCAACTCTATTTCATGAACTAAAACATCTGTTGTATATTTCTTTACACCAATTTAACATAAGTCATCACTGAAATTTTGGCAGGTGGTGTATTCCATACCTGCCAGTTTTTATTAAATGCTACTACACCTGGCTGCATTTTGTATGCAAAGTGTTCCCATAATCCTGTACCCACAAACTAAGGATAATGTTAAATCCTCCCTGGCCAGCTTTTTGCCATTCTTTCACACCCTCAGGTTTGCCAGTGTTGCTGCACTAAATTATATTCACAGTGGACCGCTGTGCCAGGGGGCATATCAGTAACAGTCTAACTAACCAGTGAAATACACAGGCCCCACATGAAGACAAAGAAACTCTAAAATATGCAGTTCCTTCTCAACCATGATATCACTGGCACCAGCACTCTAATCCATTACCCTAGACGCCTACACTGGAAGGGATCTGTGGATGCCTGATAAACACAAACAGAAACAAAGCCTCGAGACTCTGCCCACATTTACTGTATGTTTTTCTTGCCATTATCACTCAGCGGTTTTGTAGGAGGAGGTAAAATACACGCCTTTATGTACACCCTCTCTTTCTTGAAACAGTTTGGGGTTATATGACCCCAGGAAGCCATTTCACGGGCTGCTTCAGCAGGTTTTAGGACTCGCAGGTGTCTCTGGTGAGTATGGCACCTTTTCTCCCCTGCACCACTAGAGCATCTCCATGTCTTTAAAAAAAAAAAATCACTTCTGTTCTCTCTCTTTTGTGCCATTTTATCTCACTCTCCCGTTTTCTGACAAATAGTTCCTCAAAGATAGCCTCGAGCGACAAGCAACTCAGAGTCTCCCCTCTAACCACCTTATAATTGGTCAAGAGCCGTTACAGATAGCTAATCAAAGTGGAAGTTGATAATTACTGTTCAGTCGCAGGGTGTCTGGAAATGAGGGATAGCTGTGGTTTGGAGTTGAAAAAAGGAGGTTGAAGTTCCCCCGCTAAGGAGTGAAATAATTAGATGTGGTCCCCCAGAGCTCCAGCTGACAAGTCTGAGTGTTTGAGTCTTTTGGGATAAATGGGAACAGGTGTTGACTGGAGTAGAGCTGTGCACACTTTTTGGTTATCCACTCCTCTGCCATCATCTTTCAAAGCATTTATGTCAGATAAGTTTAATTAATTTTCCAGGACATTTCTCATTTGATTAGTATACACACAGTGAATCAGTGCGTATACTGCTGAATTATTGCATTCAGAATGTGACCATTGACATGTTCCTGTTATGCATTTGCTTTCGTTTTAAGCGTTAGTAAAATGCACTTCCACGATTTATGCAACAAGAACAAATATTCACATCTATGTGTCATTTTTGTGCATTCTCACATTTTGTTTTGTAACCGGCATTTCCTCAGAATTTTAAACATCTGTGCATCATGTCGCTCTGGTAGCTCCACACAACTCCATATGTATTTACCGAGCAGCAACCTGTTGAGGCTGACTGCAAACAAATCAATCCCCATAAACCGCCATGTTAAAATATCCAACTTTAGAGCAGAAATAAACATGTTTACAATTTTCCGCTCTATCGCCAATTTCCTCTTTCAAAACATCTGTACAATGGGTCACTTTTAGTGTGACTCATCCGCACACTTAAAGGTGTGGCCAATTTTTCATTTTTGGTTGAACCAGGAATTTCAAAACCACTCAGAGGATTCTTCATACGCTGTCTTTGACATTTACTCCCCGGTTTCCTGTATAGCATGAAACATCAGTCTGGCATGGAAAGGTTCATTGTGCTGTTGTGGCTGCTACAGTGTCATAACTACCCTGCTCACTTTTCTCTAACAGTGTTCCTTTGCTTGCGAACATATCTGTAATTTTGCATCATTTAGCTGCACTTTCCTTCAGGGCTTCACTTCTTTTAATGTGCTCCCTCTTGGCGCCAACTTCTCTCTTCCTCTCATTTTCTCCACATGCACTCCAAACACTAACTGATTGCTGTGCAGTTGTCTATGTGCATGGATTTGTTCGTGGGATAACAGGCAGAAATCATACTATGGAGTTAAAAGCGTTCGAGGCAGCTGACAGTCTACAGTTTACCCTTTTCATTTTGCCTTTTTTACTGCTAGCCTGACTCTCCATGCCAGTCTCCTTGGCCTGTTTATAGCTAATGTTACTCTTCACTTGTTATAAACATAAAGCACCTCAGGAGCATTAATCTGCTCCTGCATGCGCCTCCTGCCATTTACAGAATTCTGTCACGTCCAGAAGAATCCTTGCTTTATGCTGCCCTGTCATGACCTCGACAACATTCTCAGCCTCATTTTAATGCAGAAATGTGGAGCCTTGGGCAGAGCAGGTACCTCAACATGTAGTGTATAGTGTGGTGGAGGGACTGACAATTGGTTGCAACTTGGTAGATGTTTTTTTTTTTCTGCTAGTTTCAGTTAGCGATTGCATATATTTTCCTGATTGCATTTTGTGGCTAAAGCTGTGATTTTGCAAAATTGAAGAAATGGCAGCTTGATAAACAGCAGTTGAAGCATTTTCTGTGATTTTTAGTGAGTGGCTAACGGTGGATGAAGTTACCGTGGAAGAAATAGTCACTTGAAGAGGTCCACTTTAAAGTAACACCCATATGTGTCCCTGTGTATTTATGTAACATAAAACTAATTTTAGAACATCATATCTGGCATTAACATGGAATTATTTCACCCATTATGTGAAATGTGGCATCATTCCAATAGTTCAGCTGCCAGAGCTTGTTAGAATTAAACCCACTTTCAACACTGTTTTAAACAGCATCCACTGATGAGTGCTGGGTTCGTTGTGTTGTTTGGTTGTGTGTCTTACTCGTTCTTGTCATTAGAGGACCAAATGTGTCAGCTGATTGCTGTAATTGACCTGAATGCAGTTTTGCCACAGGCCTGTTTTACACCAAGTCTCACATCCTTTGTGTGGACAGCTAACACAGCTTCCTACTTGTTTTGAAAGAAATTGCCTTGACGTCATTTCTTGTTTTGTTTGTCTCTGTTTTTTCCCCAAAAGATTGCGATTAGCTCCATCTCCCAACGGCAAATTACTTTTTAAATATTGATAACTTTATTTGTACTTGAAGTGATGTAGTGTTTCTCTTCCAAGTGTTAACACAGACAGATGAAACGTTATGAGTGAAGCGTGTCTCTTCTAATATTTTACGTCTGGGTCCCTGCTCTTTTGAATGTAGCTGTGTAAATACCAGTAGTCCTGTCAGTGCTAAGGAGACTGACAAATCCACACCACTGAATAATTCAAAGCACTCTGCCATCCATTCATCCTGCCAGCTTTTAAAGCTTCTGACTGCACTATTGATCTGTGTGCTTTGGCTGTACCCTATTGGATGTGCATCGAATGACCAAAATCAAATGAACGAGATTGTTGGGGGGGGGGGGAAGTTTTAAACTTTAAACGCAGATATTGAATCCTTCCAACATATCCCAATGACACGTTTCTCAACTCAAACTTATGTGGACCATGTGTTGTCATTCCGTAACTCCAAATTGAATCTAGGGTAAGTTTTATCTGTCCTTTTGATATTATGGGATTTGAGTCCCCTCTGAATATCCCTTAAGTACTTGAAGGCAACTGATTAATACCACTTAATTATCTATTCCAGAGCTATTAAGAACCCAAATAATAATAAGAAAAAAAGTAATGGGGTTATTTCTTTCTGTTCTGTGACAGACCATAAAAAACTATAAAGCGAAGGATCCTATTAATTAGATTTTAATTGAATCAGATCTTTTCCATCAAACAAAAACTTATTAGCATAATAAAGGGACATAATAAATAAGAGGCAGTACAGTGTTTTAAGTTACAGCAAAAGTTTTCTGAGTGGAGTTTGTATGTTCTCTCTGTGCCTACGTGGGTTTGTCTCCGAGAACTCTGGCTTTCTTCCACTGTCCAAGGACATGTATGGAAGGTTAACTGGGGATTCTAAAGTGGCCGTAGGTGAGTGTGCATGATTGTCTGTCTCGTTGTGTTAGCCTTGCAATGAAGTGGCATCCTGTCCAGGGTGCACCACCTTTCGCTCGTTGTCAGCTGGGATAGAGTCCAAACGCCCCCACGACCCTCTGCAGGATAGAACTGGTGGAGCTGATGGATGGATAATGAATAAAACAAAGAACTTGCACAATCAACCTGCTAAAGCAATGAGTAAATTTGCTCCTAAATGTTTAACTCCATGTTCCAGGGCTTTGAGCATTGTGAACATTGTGTGTCTGTAGTGTGGGGGGTCGCCTTATCGCCCATGTTCCAAAGCATTTTAATTGGAAACAACTAACTGTGCTGAACTGCACAAAAGCTAATGCAAATCATATTTCATTTGCATAGATTGCTTAATCAAATTAGAACCCATCCCACAGAGACTAGTTCAATAGAATCTTCTGTCAGCTCTGCCTCAACAGTTGAAGCAGTGATGTAAACAAGT
This sequence comes from Amphiprion ocellaris, assembly GCF_022539595.1. Classification (NCBI taxonomy): domain Eukaryota; kingdom Metazoa; phylum Chordata; class Actinopteri; family Pomacentridae; genus Amphiprion; species Amphiprion ocellaris. The sequence goes on from NC_072773.1 coordinate 23,162,526, forward strand.
GGGTGACGGCCCACTCTCATTTGCTTGACTCATATTACCTCAACATCTACATCTTAATGGAGCCACACGGTGATTCTTTTTCATGAATTACATCCAATCCAAGGGTAACCCACACCTACATGTGCAACTTCTCTGGGACTTAGAGAGAGAAAGAAAAGCACTCCTCTGCAAACCCCAATAGTTTGAGTTTAAATATTTCATTACTCCTTTTTCCAGCTTAACTTGCAGAAAAGAGAAGTGGGGCGGTGAAAAGCATTGATAGCACATGCAGTGTGCAGCAGTTATGAGACAACAGAGTGGGCTGAGTGAGTGTGCCTGCAGTCTCTCCTGCTCAAAATCAAGCGCTGCCTTGCTAATGTCTGTAAGCAGTGCAGGCTGATTGCCTGAGTGTTTCAATCTAGTCATTCCTGTTTGCGCTTTGACATTGATGCCAACAGACAGCTAACTTCTCCATGTGTAAGCAAAGCAGGCTTTTCACCTGAGGCAGATCTTTGAAGTTTAAAACCTGCAAATGGAATATAAGAAATCATGTGTGTAATACTCGTGATGTGGCTTTTACAAAGACTGGTGGCAGCATAAAACATTTAGAGCCAGAAGAAAAATTTGCTGAAAGTCACAAAACTCTGCAGACTTTTATAGAAGTGGTTCAGAGTTAAAGTTGATTCATTATTTTAACAAAACTGTTGTCGTTCACGGTTAACTCCTGACTGGTTGTATTGCATTTAGAAGTAGTAGCTGTTAGTAGTGATGCTTTTAGCTGACTGACTAATACACTTGGAGGATTTGAAGACATGACACAGCACATAAAGATGCACTTGCAGGTTGTTTAAGGCTCATGCAACACTGATATTATTGAAAAGTGCAGACAATAACTTTATTTCCCCATTTGAGGTCAGAGCACCAAGCTACATATATTAAACGTATTCCCTTTAGAAACAGTGGCTTACAGTACATCATGTAATAACCAATATTAGAAAATAGAATTGTGTTTTGTTTGCTTATGCTGCTCACAGCACTAAAAATGTACCTTAAAAAGAATAGCATGTCTAAGTACAACATATTAAATTCCACTTTCATCCCATTCTTGCTATCATGGGTAAAGAACAAAAGGAAATTTCATAATGTTCTTCAATGTCACAGAGCATTTGCAAAACCAATTAGCCTGTCACATCTTATTGTTTACCAACTGAAATTGTGGCTTTGGGCTTGCTTCCCCTAAAGACACAACATTAACCACACTTCTGGCCGACCAAAGTGAGCTTTTATGCTTTTAAAACATTTACCAAAGGCGGGAAAAAAAAAGCACTCTGCAGCAGCTGCGCAGTCACTGAAGGCCTCTGTGTCAGGATCTGATGTCTCCATTAACACTGACTAGCTGATTAACTGTGAGAACGGTACACAGTCAGGTAATGTATTCTCTGAGTCGATGGTAATGGCTTTCACACAAGAGTGTCACTGTCTACACAGGTTGTCTGTTTTAGAGGAGGCGCATACCGTTAGAGGACGAGTGAGCATTTGTTGTTCTAATGTAAAGACCGACTTTGCTGTTAAAAACATTTATTTTCCTTCACAATTTCAGAAATAATTTCTCAGCTTCAAACTAAATTAGATAATTGATATAAACCATGTTATCCCCTTGATCCAGCCATGACCTGTATGCCTTGTAGCTGATCAAACCAAAAGAAAACACACAGCGATTAGGCATAAAGCTTCCTCAGGGTTTCTCTCAAACCCTCTAAGCACCACTGAAGCTAATTTCTATTTGTGCAAAAGTAAGTTTCACACTCACATTGGGCATAATTACCTGCTTTATTTAATTGAATGTAATCATCTAAAGCTTTCTCCCCCTTGGCTGCTTAATTGCTCATCAGGAGGAATATTTCCAGTTTTCTATAAGATCTATTACTCTGGTTTACGGGGAGTGTGTGCGAAAGAAAATGAGTTTCATTTTCTTTTTTGTATTTTGCATGCGCCAAACGTCACATCTTGCCCGCAGTGTGTCTACATATATAGTGTGTCTGATTTTATATAGTTTAGAAAATTAATGCAACGGAAAAAATGACGAGGAGAAAATTAAGACAAGAGCCGCACTAACTGCTCTTGTGATTCACATAATAATGATAAATCTGCAAGGATTGTTTTGCCTTCAGATACAAAGAATCACTAAGTGAGTTCATCTTTCTCCTGAGGCACTTTACAGACTGTTTGACACGATGAAAACTCAACAATTTAAATCGTCTGTGCTTTGAAAATACCAAATGACAGAACTGATGGAAAGTTTAATTTATAATGCTCACTCACACATATTGATTTGTCTTACATAAACTGCACTACCATCTAATGGCACAGCATCTTTGAGTGACTTTGGAACGGGTCCTTCCACCCACTGTATTCATCCCCACATCGATACTGCTCAGGGTTTTAAGTAACGGTCGAGCTCCTGCAGGGGTCAGTGGGATCTTGTGGGTTTACCATCTGTACTGTTGACTTTGCAGTGTCATTGAGACGCATAAGACAGTAAATCTGGGGTCAAACAAAAGACAGCAGGTTGTAATATTAAGAGTAGTAAATCCTCCCCCAGATTTAGAAAGGCATGTAGGACAAAATAAGGAATGTGACATTGTTAATGGGATCAAACTGCTGCTCTGTTGACATTTCATTTACTGTGAATCAGCAGCGTTGTGAGATGCCAGTGGCTCACAACACAGGCTCGATTTATGTCTCGAGTTTTATTGAGGAGCCCAACAGGGTAGAGATCTCCACCCTGAGATGATATCATGGTATACAAAGGCACTAAAGGTATCTTGAGATGGGAAACTGCAGCATCCTTCACAATGACACTCGAGGCCCTGCAGGCAAATCTGTATAAGCTGCAATAGTTATGTGCGGATAGACAGGAAGAAGAAAAACTCAAAATACTCAAACATTATATAAGTGCAAAGAACACAGTGAATTAGACACAAGATTTATGTAACTTCTACCTATATAAAAACATTTTTTCATTATGTGTATGTTAACATATTCACTTATATGGCATTAATAGTACATTTTTAGTACAGTTCTCTAATTTTGGGCTCATATCTATTGACAGTCATAGTTATAAATGGAGAAAATACTACTTGTTTTAATATATGGCCAGAAATGACACATTTATTTTCAAGTGACAAATCCCTCAAGCTGATCTTGTGAAAGCAAAGTAACAGAGTCAGTGGTGGTTTCTTCTGAACATAATGATGTTGTTTACCCAGCTCTACCCAGGTGGTTATTTTAACACAGAGCTCTCATTTTTGTGGCCAAGTCTAACACTAAGCCTTAACCGTAGTGGAGAGAATATAACAGTAACATGTAGTGCTTTGGAAAGACTCAGACAAATGATGTTGTTCCAACAGTAGAAGCAAAAAGTCAGAAAAACAAAACAGTGGAAAGATAATTAAAAATACAAAATAACATTCTAGAAATTAAGATTAAATCAAAAACCTTACACAGCAAGGATTTTGGTGAATGTGCTTAAATGCTTTTTATGCATTTAAGCACATTCACAATTGCTTGTATAGGGTTTTAAAAAAAATAAATAAAAAATTATGAGGAGTTTGATGGGTTTTTTTCCCCATCCATCCACTGCAAGCACTGTTTACATGCTATAACAACATCTCTTGACTTCCTTCTTTCAGCATAATTTCTTAGCTCCGTGGAGGATTTTTTTCATTGGAATAGAATCATGTATAATTTTGGGACATTTGCTTTTATTTAGGAGGACACTTTTTGGCATTTTCAGTAAGGGTCATCAAGCAGCGTCTACTTATAGAAGCAATTATCCAAGTTACATTATTATTATTTGGATTCATGACGAATTCCTACATTCACGCGTAAAGCAGTAAAATACCTGAGGGGCAGCCACGAGTGCAAAACCATCATCTGCAATGTAGTGCAAATAAGATTAGATAAGATGACCTACAAGATATGTTACATCACAGGGCAAACTGCATATTTAACTGGAACAAATGGTATTACATGAGACAGATCAGGAATGACTAATACAAAGCACCTTAGGATACAAAACAGCGCTTCAACATGAAATAGAAAACGCTGGTTCCTGAGAACAGGATTTGACAAAGAGTCTGTGGCTAAGCAGCCTCATGAGAGATGACTATTAATCTTCTATATTACGATTCTTATAACTGTTTTTGTAGGGTGTGATAAATGCAGCTACACGTGAAGAGTCATTTGGTCCCATGGGGGGAAAGATTATGTCGAATTTTAAACATTCAATCGTCCTCAGCATTGTAGAATAAATTTTTATTGACACAGCATTTTATAACAAAGCGCAGGAGTTCAGAAATTATCCTCTGAGGAGTCAGAGGGCAGGATGCTGTTTATCATTATTATGTAAGCAAGTGATGGGAGGGCAAGAAGTGAGGCTGGTATCAACCAGATGTGAAATATTGCTGTTGCACAAATTGAAAGTTTGGGCTGGAAGCATAAGTTGACATATTTATCTGAAGTTTAATATCAACATTTTTGATGAATCAATAGTAATATTTTCCAGTTCTGCACTGTAGAGGTCCAACACCCCAGAAGGACAAGGTAAACATATCAGGAAATGAGGCGTGTTGGTGCGCCAGCCTGAAGACAGTGGGTCAATACGCAGGTGTCTGTTTGTAATGGAAGGTTTTAAGTCTTGATAGCTTAATGATCACAGGTTAAAGAAACAAGGTGATGGGGTGGTGACAAACAGACAGCTAGTCTCTAAGGATTCATTGTGTTTTTACCAAGCGAGGAAGCTCTTGAGATGATAATCAGATGAGAACTGATCCCCCTTTTGCCAGCTGGCGATGTGAACACGTGTAAATATTTGGAGAGCGTGTTCTGTATGCCTGGCTTCTGTTTTTACTCTGTCTGAACGCTGGCTTTAGATACTAACTGATTTCATTAAATGGGAGTCACTGTAAAGTCATGTAAATAGTGTTTCTCTTCGAAGACAGTGCTCCACCTTTGTACTGGTGATGAAACGCAAAACTGGGAAGGCTCAAGGGTATCACAAAAGCAGCAAATATAAACAAATTCATGAGACTAGTGGGACCATCTGGTGTAAGAACATCAGATGTGTAGGGTGGAGCTTTTGAAATCAAGACTCAACGAGTTAAGAGTGTTTTGAAGCAGCTTTAAAAAGTGGAATCAATAAAAAGTGTACTGCTGCCATAATTTTTACTATATTTTAGTTATTTTTCCTCATCTGTAGTTTGCCTGTTAGCACAGACACATATCAGCTGTCACAGTCAATAAAAATACTGAATTCATGCTGCTTTGTTCTCTTTTTGCATTCTTCAGAGTTTTGAGAGCACAAGCTTGTAATTTTTTCTTAGCATGTAAAACCAACACCTTTGTATCCCAGAGCAAATATTCTGGAGCTAATCAATTCTGTGCTCATCACATGGAGCTAAGACTTAAAAAGAGACCCAAATTACATCCCTTGAGCATACTTTAAACATTTTTTGAGGCATTAGCACTTTCAATGATTTTGAAATGGTAAATCATTGGAATTTGCATTTTGAAGTGTTTATTCCTGTTATTTCAGGAAGTATAACACCCTTTTGCACAGATGTTGGTTTGGTACATTTTCTGATATAGGTTGTTGGCTGGTTGATGGATTGTATTAAGTACAAAGATGTTCATATCCAGTGCTGATATCTTTGCATGTTTGTTACCATCACCTTGCTGTGTGGGTTTTAAATCCCATTCGGGACCAATTTTGACCGACAAGTGCAAAGTAGCTGGTATTTAGCTCGCAGACTGTGTAGGCGTCTCCAAGACACCTGTTATTTTGGTTCATGTATTTGTAGCAATGCAGCACACAAAAGGGCTGCAAGCAGGTGTGGTGATAAATTCTATCTTAGCCAGTTACATCACTGGTCATTACCATAGACAGTCTATGGTTATTACACATGACAAGCGCAATTGACTGAATGGGAAGAGAATTCCCCAGGAAATTAGATTGTTTTGTGCGACATGATGAAGTGTTCTGTGATTTTTAACCTGCAAATGCGTCATAAGTGAGTCAAATGTTCCTTGAATTAAGCATTATAAGAGAAAGAAGGTGTTATGATTGCATATTTTGTCATGTAACTGGTCTATGCTGTCTCCCAGTATGGGATATCTGATGTGTGCCAGGTGTCCGCATGGTTTTGTATGCAAATTGGAGTGTTCAGATACAAGCCAATTGGTGGATCAACTGCTGGCCTGCAGATGATTGGCTCCCGGCCAATGACAGCCCACAACAAAAGGAATCGAGGTGGCTGAAGCACTGGGAATCACCAACCTCCCTTTCCTTCCTGCCAGCCACACTCACATCCAGGCTCTTCACCTGTAGTTTTTTTGCCATACGGTTCATTTTGTTAATCTGTAGGAGTTTGTAGGAGAGGACAGCGATTTATTTTACCTTGTTTTCTCCCATTTTCTTTCTATAGGTATGTGAGATATTGTATTTTGGTTTATTGATTTTGGTTAGGTTACCTGGTTTGTTTTCTTTAGACAGCCTTTCTGCAACCTAAAGATGACTTTGACTCCTGAGACCGGTGAAAAATTTCTAAATAAATGCTCCTATTATCGAATCGAAACAGTCTGCTTCGGAGGCTGTTTGGGACCTGGGGAAGATGGGTCGCTATTATGCTGTGTCTCTGTCGTGCCTAGACAGGGCATGACAGTATAATAAAACATGTTGATGAAGCTGTCTGTGTGACTGCATCAATCTGAGCCATTTCCTCTTTTAATTCCACTGTATCGCACATCATAAACGGTCACATCATACTGTAAAATGTGACATAACAGAACTTGCACCGTCAGTCATTGCAAAGATAAAATGCGACTGTCACTAAAAGGAAAGATAGAGAGAAGGCATGATAACAGGATTGACATTACTCATAATGATGTATATAGTATAGAATGTGGTTAGTTTATAGAAGCCTGCATGTGATGCACATGAAGGTAAACCCAGCGGATGGTTAAGTGGAATAGCACTGTGCTCTGCTGCAGCACTTCACAAATGAAAGGCTGCAGATTTATCAACATATGTGGCTGCTGCTTTCAGACGGCTGCAGGGATTTAATGTTGAGGGAGAAACCTTTTCATGCGGTGTAATGCAGCTGTGGGCAGGTACTGGAGAAATCACATTGTAATTTGCATTATAATTTATCAATGTAGACTGCTGTATTCCTACTTTAAACACAATAAACCTTAGCTTTTAAGAGATGGCTTGATCAGAATGGTTTGTTTATATTTTAAAGTGCCTCTCTGGTTCTTGATTAAACCCTTAACGACTCATCTCTGTGTGTCAAAGTTACACATTTAGATGTTTTTTTTCATTGGAAATATTCTGTAGCAGCCATACTGGAGGTCTTTAAGTATTGTTGCATCTTTGCTCTGCATTTTTTTCCAAGTTAATTTAGTTTGCTCTTGTTGACAGGATCACCAAAGTGGCAGCAGATTGACCTCGTGCCAGAAATAGATGCATTTTGAAGGTGTCTTTTTACATGTCAAAGTCAGAAAAATACCAACATGTCACTTTGCACTGCTTCTTCTAAATGTACCTTCGATGCACAGCCACGAAAATACGACGCATTGTTCTGCATTTTATGGATGATGAAGCCCACTGAATACACACAAGAATATCAAATGCAACAATGCTTCTTTTTGTGTCACATGAAACTATTTTTTTTTTCTATTTTGGACAAGAAAACTATATCATTCATAATGACTGTCACTTTACAGTGCTTGACATGAAACTAAATCACAACTTGCCCCAGTCCTATTGTTTCAAGATTATGTCTTGAATTTTCTTTTTTCATGGTAAATCTCAAGTGCCTCTGACCAGAAGGCGAGTCCCTTTGTGTGACACTGCAGTGACTCATGGGAGCCTCCATGTTGTCTCATTTGCTCGAAGGCTGGATGATGTCCAAGCTGCTTAGCCCAAAGGCAGCCAAACTTTCTCTCTCTGTCCCTGCTGCAGGGTAGGCTGAGGATTTCGCCTGGCATTAGGTTGACAGAACAATTCCCTTACAGTGGCCTCATGAAAATTTTATAAGATTGACCTTTTCCTGCTCACATGTTTTATATTTATATTTGTCAAGAGAAGTGCACAGAAGCTACTGTGACAAAATTAATACATAACTGATCCCTCACTTCACTCATCTTTCCCATAGTTGACAGTGTCGCTTTGACTGCTCACATAAGAAAAAATAAAAATCCCTCTCCTGCAATCAATATAGAAGCTGTCATGGCACCATTGATCACTTTTAATTTAAAGCTGTTTGAGCTGCTCAACGATTTCTGTTTCCTCATCTTTGCGGCTTCAAACCTTTGTTAAAGTCTGAGTAAATTTTAAGCAGTGCAGCCTCACACAGCAGGACGGTGATGGATTGGTGGGTTGATGGTAAGATTATGCAGGTGAGACAGCTCCGAGCCTTTTATCCCACGCTCTTTTCAAGACAGCTATCTGATGGCTCTGCTCTGTTTGTTAGGTTCTATTGTGAAGATGTGAGGTTTTGTAAACTTTTATAGAAAAGTCAGAGCGGGCAACCGGAGACTCATCCTGATGTTAGAAATTGGAAGATTGCAGCCACTGTTGGTACAGTGACGGCTTCAACACAGACAACATAAGCAAACCCTGCTGGTTTTTATGTTGTGCTCCTCGTTGTCCGTCTTGTAGTTTAGAATTTCTTAACAATGCTCAGCAGAACAGAATGGTGCATTTAAAAAAAGAAAAGACATTTTCCACTGCTGCCAGCATTTCCTCTGTAGGCCTGCTAGTGCGCACTAATTAAATACCAGTAATTAATTTGACTGAAACGTAATATATAGAGAAAAAGAATGCACAGGATGAGAAAGCCACACAGTAGCTTTTTGTCACTACGTTTGGTGATTGCCGGCACAGGGATTTGCACACAGCAGGAGAAAGAGGATAAAATACCGCCAAGAATAAAAGGCAAGGTTCTGGGCAGCCTTCACTCATGACTGTCCTGGGAATTGACCGCTTGAGCTTGGGTGGGCAAAGTGAGTTGAGTCAGAACTAATCCTGAACTAAAGGAGCTGCTCCTGTGTTGCTAGAGCATGGTAGATGGAGGCACGTCTGCAATCTGGGGTCGAGAAAGACAGCTTCCTGGATTTGGCCTGCTCCATTGTAAAAGTCAAGTTGAGGAGCACAAATGAAACCATGGAAAGCCCACTGGTCTGTGAACACACTGAAAACAATTGCTTGTTTTTTTAAGGCATTTACTTGATTCGCTTCCCTGTTTGTCTGTGCTGGTCAGACTTTCTGGATGCAGGGAATTCAGTACATGGGATTTGCTGGGTGTAGGTGGGTGGGTTTCAGGGAATGGGCTGCGAGAATGAACTAATGTAGCGTAGTGTGCACCAAATTACACTTGGAACAGAATGGGAGTGAGCTTAGTCAGAGTCATTTCGCCTGTCCAAACCCGTTTCTTCTCAATTACCACCGAGTCCCAGGATGTTGAGGCTCTGTGAAGGTGACAGGGTGCACCTTGGGACTGTCCATATGTGATGAAGTGCTAACAAGCCAGAGTGTAGGCTTTAGCCAGACTACTGTTATTATTATTGGTAGTCAGGGGATATCTGACCACACTATAACTGAATATAAAGATCCATTAAATCAGAAGACATCAGAGTTTAACACACTAATCATATTTTTATATGGACAGCGGGTCCAATGACTTTAAGTGATGTGAAATGGGGCTCTGGCATGACAAATCCTTAAACCCTCTGTATCAAAAATACTCTGATAAACACAGTGTAACAGCAGATTTAGCAACTAAATGATGATCTCAGTGGTGCATTTAGTAGCTAAACAGCCAAATGTGTCCCTCTGGAGTTGGTGGAAAACAAAACTGAGCTAAAAAGGAGTGACTATTGGACTTTAGATGACCTGTAAAATGGTCGCAAATGAATCAGAATGAGGCTCTGTGTCTGCAGAATGTGTATAACTGTCTGCTGAAACATTTGCTATAATATCTTGTGTTTTATGGCTAACAGCCAGTTGAGGCAATAACATAACTGATTAATGCAGGTTTATCATTAAATACGTTTTATGTTAATGCTGCTGTATTTTCATCCAGGCCTGACTGTGACAGGAAGAGATATTTGCCTCTGTGGCTTGATGAGTAGATGGGCCATTAACAAGTGAAAGTAAAAAGCATATGTGCGCATATTTTTGAGAGCCTCTAAAGCTTTCACCGTATCTTTACTGTAGGCTGATCGGGTAATCCAATAAAAGTCCTGTCTCAACACAGTGAAATGCTGAGGGGGAGTTAAGGCGCCGTGCCTCAGGGCCTCAGCCTCTGTCTCTAATGAGGGAAGAGAGAGGCGGATGCAAGCTCTCTGCTTCACAGACAGCACAACAGGCAACTAGTTAACCCTCGTCTTTCTGCTCAGAGCAGACCTGGCTACCACCTCTGCTCCCTTCCTTCCATCCATCTCCGCAGTTCCAAACTCACCTCTCCGCAGAGGAAAGCCTCAGTCCTGCAGACAGACTGTGCCTGCTTGTACCTAATTTAGAGAGCTGTTGTGTGGAAGTTACCCAAGCTAACCCCCCCTCCTTTGTCTGAAAGCTGATGATTGTCTCAGCAAGTCGGCTCCGATACCTGAACCACAGTGCATGCTCCTGCATTTTCTGACTGCCGCAGCAATAACGCTCAAGCCAGTCACTGTGGCTGTTTTCAGTGACGTACGAGAGATACAATCAAAAGCCTGGGGGCTTAATTACCCTCAGTCTGTCTTGAGTATCATAAGCAACCAACCACTAATTACCTCAAGTGCTGGTGCACTTTGCTCCTGCTTATATAGCAGTATAAAGACCCGGCTGATGAAAACAGACCAAGAGCCGGACCCGCTGATGAAGGGATGCAGAGAGGGAGCTTTCAACCCCAATCCCTGGGCGTAAATTACGTAACAATATCGTAAAATATTCATGACACACCATGGGGACGGAATCCTTGCTGCTCTGAAGTGCTGAGCAAACACTTTGCCCTCAGCCACTCTAAGACTGTGAGGAGGATAAGGAAAAGCCCATAAGGAGCTGAGAAACAATTGCAAGTATGGAGATGGAAAACGGAATTGGTTCTGAAACTATGATGGTATATGCTGTCCAGTTTGCATACTGTCATTCATGTGCTCTTTACGTTTATCAAATTATCCATCGAGTAGTAATAAAGCAACTCTGAAAAAAATGCAAAATATAAAAAAAAGGAGAAACTACTTCCCAACAGACATAAAGCTGCAGCTATTGACTAACGGAGTAGCTCATACACCAAGTTGTGCCATAAGCCAAAAAGACTCATCATTATTGGTTTAGCTTCACAGCAACAGCTCAGGTGAGGAAAACTAATAGATCAAGAGGCTGAAAGAAGCTACTGCTGAAGTTTGTAGAAGAAATCAGAAGTAGCAAGCATGAAACCTTCCTTGCTACTCAAGGGAGTCCGACTCATGGTTTTATTTAGACTTTAATGGTAGAGAAAAGAACCAGAATCTGCCAAGATGCACTGTGAGAAAGTACAGCTTTAACTTTACTTGTGAACCAATATCCTGGCAAGCAACAGAGTGGTTTCTGATGGGTCTCACTGACATTTACACTCTGATATTCAGAAGGATGAAATTCACATAGTGTTCAGAAGGCCACGGTGAAGGTTTATAATGACAAGTATTTCATGGAAAAACCTATAATATTCTTACTTGTTATGTAAAATGAATACATATAAATCTTTAATTTGTTGTCCGAGTCTGTTTTTATTTTCTCAGTATACCCACTCTCCCTCAACCTGACTCATCTTCTTCTACTTCAGTTAGTAATTACCTGCATCTCCCACAATGCCACTGGACAAATGCCAGAGAATGAGCATGACTTTCTTCACAAAGTCACCAAAAGTTTATGCATCTCCACTGACACTGAGAGACACTAAAAACTTGGCCAATTTAATGACCAACACTCTATAACATCCCTCCAGTTTGCCCTTTAACAGCGGTGGAGGGTCTGAATGTCTATTGTGGGTTCTTCGTTCTTTCTACAGCAGTGTGTTGCCTCGCAGCACCTTTATAATAACTGTCTCTCTCTTATGAAACTGATTGATTTTACCTCAGATGCCTCATTTCACTAAGAAATACCTTATTTGACAAAATAGCCGCATAATTATGTCAAACAGCAATGCGAACAATGGAGTCAAGTAAATTCAAATTTAATGCGGGGTAGTAAAACAGAGGATGACGGATGGTGGATATGATGAAGCTAAATTAATCACAGTGGGAGCCTTTTTGTTTACGTTATTACATTTATTCACATAAAGCTGAAAACATGAAAAGAATTTTTTAAGAAACAAAGGCACAACAAGAAATAATGTGTATCTGCTGCACTACACTTCATTGAAATATGAGAACAGCATCTACCTCATGCATATGTAATATCATCTTGTGACCTGATGTAGTGTTAATATAATTCAAAATATTAAACCCCGTATTATTCTTTTCACCTGGGGCCACTTCTGGGCCCCATACAAATCACATTTTCATGGCTTCTTGTTTCCCTATCAGTGTGATTCATGAAAAACTGTTCCGCCTGTCGAGTACAAAACAGAAGATAAGTTGATTAAAGGCTTTTTACCGCTTCACAGTTCTCCACAATGTTTATTTGAAATACTACAGATACAAATATGGAAAAAGAACTTTAGCAGCAGTTAAGGCCATTGATGTCTGACTTTTCTTTTTATTTGTCATTACTGTAATGCTTTCTCTTTAAGTAACTTTAGATACCAAAGAGAACCATATTAACTTACATGCAGTATTTTCACCTCAGTCACACTCAGATGTGAATGTTTTTCAGGCTGGGTTGTTAAAGCAGTTGTCAGATTTTAGCTGTATGAGCAGATCCGATGTCCATTTAACTATTCACAGATGATCCGCAATGTGCTATCAAAAAAGAAGTGCTTGCAAACAACTTGAGGTTGGACGATTCATTGCCTTCCTTTAGTCTGTTCTCTTTTCTCTGAAGTAGCAGAACTATAATCAACTGGCCTGTTTACCATCCATTTTTCCCGGAGTGTACTGCCGTGCCATGTTGTTGTTTCAAAACAAACCTGAAATGTGTCAGATTTTTTTTCATCCCCTGCTGACACAAGACTTTGCGATACTTCTTAGATCTTAAATGATGTGAACTGTTCAGAGACAGAACACCCTGTGTTGTTTTTGCTCGACAATCCACCACTGGAGGTGGATGCGTGTGCACATATTCCATTACCTAAAAGCCTTTTCTCTCCTTCCATTTGTCCCACTTCGGATGCAGAGAGTTGTACAGGAGATGCTCATAGTTATTCTGCAGCGTTGTTGTGATATGCATAACATGCTCAGCTAATGGCTGCTTCCACTAACTTTCAGTAGATGTATTTTGTAAAGGACAGACTGGAGACTCTTGGATTGTACCTAGCAATGGGTTTGACCATTCAACACAGTTAAACGTAACGTCCTACTGCGGGTGAAGAAATAACACAAACTTGTTTACCAGTTCCAAATATCAGTCTTTTCATGAGTGCTTTGGAGAAAGACAGTTTTTAGCAACCATATCTTTGAATGTAGTGTTTCATCAGTGAAGTGACAGCATCTTGTAGCAGTCTCCTTTTGCCCTCAATGGGATTTGCCAAGTTGATCTCAAGGCCCTGTCAAGGCGGTTGTTCAAGCCCACTGGGCAGACGCCTTTAAGGCCTTTGTCCATCAAAAAGGATTGCTGCATACTCTGGCTTGAGCCTAGAGGGTGAATAATTTGTCCACCCTTTGGGTCCATCTAAAGCCTATCAGAGTCTGAGCTGCACTAAACTCACACAAAATTTATTCTTTGACCAAGAACACTGAGTCTTGGATGCCGCATCGCTATGCCCTTTAGAGCAGGAAAAAAAAGAAAGAAAAAAATCTAAATAGTTTGTTCCCGCTGCCGGATTTGGCGTATGATTTGGAACACACAACAGTTCATTGGCAAAATTCTGCCCACACAGAGGCTTGCCAATTAGCCGTGTGAAGACATCTCACAAGTCTGTGAGTGGACAGGCCCTCCTCTGGCGGTTCATGTGCCCTCCATGAGGAGTCCTGGCAGCATCGACAGCACTATGTGGTGGAACATTTGGTGTTGGAGAGTTGCGCAGTCGCTTGCGGTGTAGGAGTCATCCCAGGTTTTTGGGCTTCCCTTTATCCATGACTAAACAGTTTCTTAAGAAACATGTGTGGGCTCTTTCTGCTGTGACCTTTGCCCTCTGCGACGTGAAGTTAAAGTTAGCAGTGATGCTGTAGCTCAACTCTTTCTTTTTGGTGTTGGTGCTCTGCGCTAAGAGCCTCATAGGTGTCATAACTTTGCTTGAGCAGAGACACTGATTGTGGACTACTGTGGAAAACACCTCCCACAACTCAGTGCATATATGAAACAGAGTCATGTGCAGCCTGAGAAGATGTTGTCAGGTGTCATGGGATGTTGAGGTAGTGTACTAACCAATCTATTCTGGCAATCTATGTTCTGCAGTGCTGTGCAATGAGACACTTCCTATGTGAGATATGTCACCAGTGGTTAGGATAATTAGACTGTGCATTCCCATGGTGGAAAAGGTTGTTTGACAGGTTGGAGCACGGCACTAGAAAATGACTAAAACACATAGTTCATCCACCATTTTCTAAAGAAGCACCAAGGATTTGTAGTGCAACATTTATTCCATATGATTGTGACATATCAATCAGGCTTCTTTACACGGCATATTGTACTATTTATCTTCATGCTCTCTGCTGAGCACTTAGTTTGAGCTAGAATGGCGGCAGACAGGTGAGATATTGTTGAACCAATGTCACAGCAGGTGGCCTAATTTTCTATCGGGTGCTTTTAAACGATGAAGTCTGTGTGAATAGAAGAGACGCTATATGTGGTATTACTCTCGATTTGAAATTTGAATGCTAGCAGCTCTGGCTCTGAGATTCATACAGGACTGACATGCACATTGTTAGTCAGTGATCGGTCACAAATTGAAAAAGGTCCTCACCTGTGTTCACACAGCAAAGCTATGATACATAACCACACATAACCGTTGTTTTCTTACTACTACTGACTCTAAATGACAACAACCTACTTTGACACAGTCCTTTTGGTGATTAGTTTTGGTTAGTGGTAGTTTGTTGTTGCAACATCAAGCAAGTGTTAACATAGACCCGTCATGCTGTATAGTGTTTATGTTTTGTTCCCATTTGCACATCATATTTGCATCTGTTGACCCAACAGCTCATTCTGTATGCTATATTCAATAGTAACACAGTGAACTTGTGGTGCCATGCATGACTTCCCTGAATTAATTGGAAGAAGGCAAGATTGAGGACTCTTGGCTAATTAATGTCATTAGTGAGGAGAGTTATGGTGCAATGATCAGCGCCTAGTTTTCTGGACAGTGGGAGAAACGTCTGAAAGTAATGTCATTCAGGCTGGTGGGGAAAATAATAAGGTCATAAGGAAAGCAATAAAAACATGAGCTGAGTGTATGTATTTGGTTCTGCATGTTTATGTTCCAGTAAAATGATCTATGTGTGCTTACAGTGTGGTGATATTTACACTGTATGAGGTTTAAATACCTTGTTTGCTTTTAATCTATATTATTTTAAAGTGAAAATCTGATTGCCAAATAATGAAATGAAGGGAAGAGTTAGCGTGTGCTGTAGGGAATTCTATGAAATAATTACACTCTGCAACCAAGATACTGAAGAGAAAAAGTAAAGTAAGTGCGTGCATGCATGCTGTAGAAGAAACTGACCTTGAAGAGACGCAATATGTTGGCTACCATGATTGACACGGAGCTGGCAGACGCCCCAATCACTCCCACCACTCTCTCAGGCTTCGTGATGATGGGCGGCCCTCCGCTGAGACACTTGACATCAGTTGAGTCTTTCTCAATCAATGCCTGAACAAATGTCAGCGACTGTTCCAGGGCATGGGTGTCCCGGGAGCAGGTGTCCAGTATGCGTGCCCCCAGAGTGATGTTAGGCAGCAGCTCATTGTCATTATTGATACGATCCAGGGCGAATAACATGGCCTCCAGCCTGTGGATCCCTTTCTCCTTCTTCAGCTCTCCACAGGCTTTGCCATCGTTCCCCCTCGCATGAACCGGGAACAGCCCACCCAGAGATATGTCCCCATCAATGCGTATTGAGTTGAGGTGTGTGTGGCCCGGCATTTTGGGTTTGGCTGCCAATGCAATCCAGAAATAACAAGGCAGCAGCAACACCCAGCTGCAGACACCTCTGTGGCAGCCAATCCACGCTCTCTCAAAGCTTCTTCGCAGAGTCATAATGAAAGGCTAAATCCGCATCCAAATACAAATTCAAGTCCTTTGAAAATGAAAGAGGTGTGCACACATATACCCACACACACATATACAAATGTCCTGAAGGATGGCCGCAATGTTTTTCAGAACACGGTTGTCTTCAGAAGTCTCTTCTCATGGTTTCTAGCTCTGACACAAACTCAGTAATACTAATTATGCAGCCTCGCTCTCTTTATCTCCTACCCTTTCTTCTTTCCTCTTTGTGTTTCACTCTTTTCCTACACCTGAGAGCCGTGGATACATGCAGTAACTAAACAGTACAGAGAGTGCTGAGGTGGAGTCCACAGAGGGCACTCTCATAAGGCAAGAACAAAGGTGGGAAGCTTGCCTCTCTTCTCAGGTTCTCCAGAATCACTCGGGTGCATTTAGCTTTCCTCTTGGTCTGTCAAGGAGGCAGAAAGTCACAAGGCGAGCGAGTGGGTTCCTGCAAAGAGAGAGGAGAATTGTGAGACACGAAAGAAACAGCGGAAAGAGCAACCTCTGTAAATAAAAGGAAATGAAAGATGAAATAGAATATTATTTATGCAGTATCAGTAAAGGTGCATTTATGCAGGGTTCTGCCTTGTATTAGTCTCAGTTAAGGTTTTTCCTCCTTTTTAGAATTTCCTACAAAGTCCTCCTTAAGTCAGTGGATGTGAGACTCACTCCAATGTCATGCGCTCCATTTTAATTAACTGCACTGCATATTTACACTGGCCAGTCGAAGCTCCAGTCTGGTTTCTGGATCCTTAAGTTCAAGCAGAAATAATACCTGGACCCAGTGCTCTGCACAGGAAATCTTTTCTGTGTTGCACCCATGCCTCAACTGCTTTCAGAGCACTGCAATGAATTATTTCTATGTGCCTTGAGCATAACTGATTTGCTGCTGCTTGGCACTGTTCCATAAGCTTCATAACTGCACACTGCTCTCTTCATGTAGATCAACTCCAGAGTGTTTTACCAAAAGGTTATGAAATACGGTGCTAAATTAAGAGCACAGGATTCTGATAATCAAAGAAACAATATTCCTTGAGTTATTAACATATCTGCTTTTTGCACATCCAATCCCTTGTAGCGTCCCCTTTCCCTTGTATCAACAGTGGCGCTGGGTGCTGGGTGCTCTCTCTCTGCTTCTCGATCTCAAGATACACACACACACACACACACACACACACACACACAGATATATATATATATATATATATATATATATATATATATATATATATATATATATATATATATATATATATATATATATATATATATATAAATAAAAAATGTGTGTGTGTGTGTGCGTTCTCTCAACAGTGGGCTGACTTCCTCCACAGCGCCAGACTAATAGACTGATGGATCTGGTCACAGTGGGAGAGGCCTGCAGCTGTCCCTCTCTCAATTGACCATCACACACACACACACACGAAGTATCTGCCAGGCTTTACTTTATGCTGCTTTTGTATGCTAACATACAGCCTCCTGCTGTGGCGCTGCCTGTACCAGAGGACAGAAAGGGCAAAAATTCTTTCAGGATCACATAGTTGCACTACATTGCAGCAGCTGTCAAACCCTGCACTTTGGAGCTGTGATATTTTTTCAATTATTTTAATGGGGATGGAGGTATAGTGGCTGGCAGTAATGGCTCTTTCTTATCATAACATGTTTTTCTCTGATTTTGAGTACGTATTTGGAGATCCCATTGAAGTGGAGGTGTCAAGAGATTTGCCACGGATCATGAATTATTGACGGTGTCGCTGTCTGCTGGTCACGTGTGAGTCTTTGCTGTCTTTAACTCTGGACAGGGAATCAAATAATAAAGATGCCCTTGCTCACAGTACACTACACAGTGGCCTGTCTTGTGCTGCTTCTGACATCCTGCTGGGAACCAAAAGGAGATATTTATATCACTCTGCACAGATCATCCTCCTAAAACACAACATCCATAATGGATGAAAGCCTACCAGTCACTGCATAACATCTCATTCTAGGGGAAAGCCTAGAAGAGAGGAGGGAGAGGAAAGGGTAACTACACAGGTTTGAGTTTTTTAGAAGAGTTAAAAATAGACAGACAGGTAGAAAAGTAAACTGGCAAACATGTTCAAAGGGGGCTCTGGGTAATGATGATGGAGCGATGCTTGCTTTTAAACCACCATTAACAGACATTTTTTGACAAAAACAACATGTAGAAGGAAAACGGTGCATGTTATGCAGACCATAATGATTCTATTGAGCCCTCTGTGCTTCACTTTGAAGGATTTGCAGCACTGGTGGCCCAAAAATAGCTATTTAATTCGACAACTGCATTTCTCTTTGTAGGTATTTATTATAATGATGTGTGATAATTTTCCCTGAGTTCATAATAAAACCAGGAAAATTCATGTTAAATGCTGAAGGCAAGAAATTTCTTATTTCAAATCAGCCCATCCAATCATAATTGTGATTACAAACTAATAAAACCACAATCAAGATAGCTAAAAGTGCACAGCTGAACAGAACAACCAGATTAATGTCTGGAGTGCTGGACAATATTCTGGTAATTGAGTCAGGTTTTAAGAAATCTGACAGATGAAGTCCTCTCTCCCTTAAGATCTTTATGAAAGGGATGGACCCTCGCTGTGCCCCTTCACTGTCATCACTTTGTAAAACACCGCATGCACAGTGGCAGCTTTACCAGATGTTTAGTCACAAGGCCCAGATGGGCAGAGCAGATAAATATCAGCTGTCTGCAGAGAGTAGGAGTTAGGGGAAATTTCAGAATCCATGCAGCAACCGTCTTACTGTGAAGTGGAGGAGCTCCAGTTTCCTCTGCACTCGACCGGAGTCCCCTGCTGCTGTGTGCACGACACACTGACAGCTGACAGAGTTGAAGTTTTACTCCAGTAAAGGTTTCGCTGAAATAGAAGTGCACACTGGACTAATTTGTTAGCACTGTATTTACTGGAGTGTGTCTGCAATTTAGTAGGCGAACGGGCTCTTTTCATTAGTGAGTGAAAACAATTCTGTTTAAGTTCTATTAAAGTCAAATTAATCACTTTGAAAACCAGTTTGTTTACATTATACTGAAAATTAATCACGTCTGCAACAGTAAGTAACTGATTAAGCCATCTCACCAGTTAGTGTCTCACAAATGTTGAGTTAATTGTTTTGCATTTGAAAGTGGGTACATGGGAGTGGGATTTTTAGGTAATTAAATTTTTTGGCACAAGTGCGGTTGTTATTAAAAAGTCACCGATGAGTCAAATCAACCATCCAATTTTATCTCTGCCCTCAAATTACAGGTGCAGTGAAAGAACACTTTATGATTTGATTTTGAAGGTTTTTTAAACTCGTTCCTGTCAATTATTTCTAGTTGCACGTGTTTCAAACGTGGCTTCGTTTTCAGCAGCACAAAACACTCTGTTCTGACATTTTAATTGAGTGCAATCTGCTTAAATTTTCTAAAAACATGGAAAAGTTTAATGCCTCCTAGGGAAGGAAGCTGCTCTTAAAGATTTTACTAAGTATTGAAGAACTGGAGAAAGATTAAATGCTAAAATGGAGGGACACATAAGCAGTGCCTCTGAAATAGTTTTAAAAAGTACAAATCTTCTTTTTCTGCCAAATGATCAAAGATTGCCGACAGCAATTCTAAATCTTGAATCAGCCGTTGGCTACTCGCCAGCTACCAGCGAGCCAGAATGACAAGCAAACTCCCACAAAGCCAGACTGTTTCTGAGGAAACACGGCCAATAATTAGCAACTGCCTTGCTATAAAAAGGTTTTTGTTTGTCTGGCTTTGGTCTTAGCTTGAGTTTCACTTCACACTATAACAAAAAGACATCAGAGTGATTATAACAGCCCCATACATCCACATCCTCCCACCATGAACCTTTATTCACAGGCTCTCAAATTGTGTGAAAAGCATTTTAGCGATTGTTTATAGCTCTGAGACGATCTTTATAGTTGAAGTTTATATAAGTAGCGGTAAATGTCCTGAACTGCTTGATTAGGTCTCCTGTAATCAAGCTCTTTATTCAACAGGAATGTTTGATGATTACTAGAAACCTTGTCAACCAAGAAACAAGCATCCGCAGTTATCTTTTGTCTGCTAAGCTACAAAAGACATAACGTTTTCATTTCAAACGCACTCAATAATCATTGTAGGAGATACTGCTGGACATGTACTGCTACTATGTACTTTCTTTAATGATATGATGATTCCACGCCTTGCTGTTTTATCTGGTCTCTCTGAACATCCTGTAAAGCTCCAAAGTAACGCAGTGAGACACACAGCTCGATTTTACATCGTGTCGTCGCTGCAAAGCCTCGCAGTGACATGCGTCCTGCTAATAGGTCCGTCAAAGCGGAGCTGGGCAGTGTCTGACAGTGATGTCCTAATCCAACAGGGAACTGCTGTTTTGGCTGTTATGCTTCAGCAGAGGAGATACTTAGGCCCAAAAGGCCATTATGATCACAGCAGAGAACAGAGATAAAGTCCTCAACATGGAGAGCGTGACACTGCCTGCATGTCTGTGGGCTGGTTGGCTCGAAATACTTGAGTGGTTTTTCCAGCCTCAGATTTGTTGTTCATTCTTATTTACATCATGTCCGCTTAGTACGTTTTCACCATAATGTATTTGTCCGCTGTGTATGTTAAGTTCATCTGCTTGTGGGAGATTGTTTTTACATTTTCACTGGTGACAAATGCAATCACTCACTGGGTTATTTTCAGAGCCATTTTTTTTCTGTAGAGAGAATGAACTAATTACATTTACAGAGCCTACAAAAAGTATTCACGTCACTCAGAAGTTTTCCTCTTTAATTTCTTTTTCAACATTTACTCATGATCAAATTAGTTCCGCTTTTTGACAAGAATTTTAAATAAAAACTCTTCCATGTCAAAACGAAAATTGATTTCTACAAAATAACGTCAGTTAATTAAAAATGCAAAATAAGTGACTGTTCAAGTAATTTAAGTAATGTGACTCCCCTGATTCCACTCAGGTGCAACCACTTGGTACTAAAAGTCACAACATTAGTGACATGGAGATTATTTGAGTGCAGTGAATGCATCTCAAGTGATTGTATTATGGAGACGCCTGAATCTGGAAGGTCCAGTCACTGGTGAATTAGTACAATGCACACATTTGGTCTGAAGTCACAAAATGTATTTTTTATTAATCCAGAAAAAAATCTGTTCCTAATGGTGACTAATTACTGCTATGGATGAAACATACCCAAAAATTCAGCAATGCTGTAGCTACTAGACTGGATATTTTGGCTAAAAATGTTTTACTGATACATTTAATTTTAACATTTTTGCAACTCATCAGATTGCCCATTAATTAACAGCATTACCTCTTGATATTAATAGAAAACATAATCCAGCCAACATTGTTCCCTTCAAAACATATTTGCTGCTGCAGATTAGTTGTGTATAAGCACACTTTCTCGAAGACCGGCTTAGAGAAAAAAAAAAAATCTCAGCCAACAAAAGTAGAAATTATTGCGCTAGCTTCTAGTAACTCAGTGCACAGCTGTTAATAAGTAATTGTCATTTTAACATTATTGTCTCATTTTAAGTCTTGGAGTCCATCAGAGTGGAGAATTGCAGCGTTCGGTTCCCTTCTGTATCATTTTTACATCACACTGACATTTTCTGTGTCAGTTTCTGCTGAAATACAAAAGAAACTGGAGCTTAATTATTATTGACGTCAATCTGATGACTATGACTGTTGTTTAGAGACAATAAAAGCAGCAGCAAAGAAAAGCCTGTCTTCATTGCCAGGGGGAGTAGTGACAAATCCTCTAAACGCAATGACTCACTGGTTATGGTATTTGAGAAGAAAACAGTTTATTTACACCTCAGTATATGGTAGGAGGGGGGAATGTAATGCAGTTTACAGCATGTTGGAAATGTCTTGTTTCCATATTTACGTTTCCTGTAATTGATATATTTTTTTAGTTCTTGCAAACAGGAAATTACATGGATGGGATTACATATTACCTTGGGATGTATAACGTTGCTATGGAGTCAGTTAGTTAGCAGACAGGTTTTCTTAGCTCATATTTATTTATTATAACTTTAACATTCAAGAAAATATGATGCTTCTCAGGCATGTTTTCCAGTAAAAAGCATCTTTTATCATCAGATCACTCACCGGGTTTATAGATGTTTATTGTGATGTGACACGATAGGTTTTTATTCTCCTATTTTATCAGCCTTATACAATTATACAATTTAGACATATTCTCAGCTTTTATTTTACTTTTTTAATAAGTCATGTCTGGTTTTATTTTCTATTTTGTATTGCCTTGTGCTTCTTTGATATCTTGCATTAATGCCATATGCATATTAAGTGAAGCACTTGCCTTCCTGTTGAAAGATGCTATTCAAACCCTGCCGATTCTCATGAAGAGGAAGTCGCGCAGAATATATAAATCTGTGAATTGTGTCTGTGCTCAAAACTTACTCACAAAGGTGCACATACATTGACGCAAATTGCGGCCATCGGGCATTAAAGGTTTTGATTCCACAATTAATGTTTTCTAGTAAGAGTACAGAGTTACCTTTGTGGCAAGCGTTTCACAAATCACCGCAAGATGCATCATCATTTGAGTCAGTGTCACATTAATTCTGTGTGAATCGTCCCTTATATGATGAGTCAGATTCAAGGCGGAAGATAAAAACCAGGGGGGAAAGAGTGCAGGGGGCCTGGGGAGCAGGGGGGACTGTGCCCGGAGCTTCATTACATGCATTGTAACTCTATATGCGAGGTTATCTGCATTCATCCCATCTCTGTGACAGACATCAGACACCCACCTCAAAGCTAATTCCCCTTTTCTGCATTGCCCTCTTCCCCCCTCTCCAGGACACTGTCCATTAGCTCGCTCTGCTAGAGCCCAAGATATTGGGGCCAATTCATATTCGCTCATTAACACTTTCTTCATGCAAAATGCAGATTCCATTAACAAACAGTCTGTGTTGCGGCCCTGGGCAAACTGAGAACATGGAGAGAACATCTAACGGTGAAAATGCAGAATGGGACAAAACAACTCTTTAAAGAGGTCATCGTGGTATAATAATGAGATGAAAGATTCACAAGCAGATTTCTGCTGTGTTTGTATTGCACAGCTGTAATCATATGGTGTCTTTGTTATTTGAAAATTATCTCAAATGGGATTCATGTATTTATAAATCAATCAATACAGACTGCATGCAGACAGACAACAAAAACTATGAATAGAGAACGGCTTTGTTGAAGACTCCTAGAAATGAACTGTTAGTCAGATGTAGTGCTGCAGCAGTTAAATGCCTCTTCATACAGATTCTTTGCTACAAGATGCAATTTCCAGGATATATAGTTTTAAACCATATCTCCTCCCCACTGCATGTATGTACAGTGTGAATTATTCATGGCCAAATCCTTCAAGGCTCTGCCAACATATGTGCAATTAATGATAGAAGGATTGTAAGGGTGGAGGAATGGTGTGGCTTCATCCTGGTGTTTCCTTTATTTCTAATTCAAGACAGATTTTTTTTTCTTCCCACAGAAAGAAAGATAAGAAATATGTGCATGAGAGGCAGTGAAGCAATAAACGTAAAGGCACTAGCTGAGGCTTTGTGTGTGTCCCACTTTGCTTGAACTAATTTTTCGTGTTGCACCACAGTTTACAACATCAACACACAAAAAGCACAGTGTGAGCTTTGCTGTGGAAGAGCCAAGTGCAGTAGTTCCTAAGTGCCAGAATTAGAATGTCCTAAATGTGCCAAATGAGACGGACATAAGGAAGGGATAGTATGACAATTCAAGTACATTATAATGCTTTTTACTCAAAACTAGGCAGCAGACACACTCAGATGGCAAATCACCAAGAACTCTCCAAGTTAACTATGCTATACTGTGCTTATTTAAAACAGCTGATTAGCAGTCTTTATTAACTGTTGCCAGTTTGCTTTATTGCAAACCATGACTCAGAATGAAATCCAAACATAGTAACAGCCTAAACTGCATGAATACATCAATAATGTAGATGTTAAACATCCCTGTTTGCTGCACAAGGGATTTGCCAGGGTCCCCAACCAAGTGAAAATAAATGCAAGTGGCTGAGCATGTTGATAGATGAAACTGTGACACTTGTTCTGCAGATCAATATGCTGGTGTCGCGTATGGGGAGATGAGTGATAAAGACACACGGAATTAAAATGACAAGAATGAACAAGATTTGAATTTAATTTTCCACAGTAGGACTTTTTTTATTAGGTGCTTTCATCTTTTTTTCCTCATGTATACTTCCTGCACAATGTGGGAGTTAGATCACTATTAATCTGATGAAAACAACAGAGCCAAAGGCAAAGCGAGCAGACCCATTTCTTTCAAACTAGATGACAAAAATGAAACATTTTTTGTGTCTGCTGCACAGGAATGAAATGAAAGAACACTGTGGCAGCTGCCATGTAAAGCACTCTCCGAATCCAATAAATCTCTCCCCGAGAGCAGCACCCTAATAGTCAAGTAATAGCAGGCTAACAGAGCTGAGCACATTTCAGAGTGTGCAGGGGAGATAGTTTTGTCACAGAAAGCAAATGTGCCAAATGCACCTCCCTCTGTGGTGACAATAGGGGGGCAAAGACGTATTTGTGAGGAATCACATATTTCAAATCACACATTGAGCTTCTAAGTATAGCTGGGGTTTATCTGCGCTCCTGGAGACAGAAGCTATGAATACTGCATCCCTCTGGTTGCTGCCACCCTGTCAAAGAGGGTTTCAATGTTGAGGCATGCTTGGATGGATAAAGTGGAATTTTTATCATGAGAACAGCCCCATTCACTTCTCTTGTGCGTTCCTTTACATACAGGCGTGGGATGCAGAGTGTTGCTGACTGTTCCCGAGAGACTCAAAGGCAACACTATATTTGAAAAAGATAAAGCAAGAACAAGAGCATTAGAGGCTCCCAGATCTTCTCCCAAAGCTCTGTGTTAGAGAGGGATGTGTGATTGTCTCCACCGGACAAAGTCCCAGTTTCAAATGAGGTCTAAGTGATCAACGGGGGGAATCGGTGCAGGAGGCAGTCTGCTTCTGTTTCAACTGGTCGAACTTAGTTATTTCTGCTTCACTCTTTGGACCAAGGATTGATTTTCAAGGCCTGGTAAAAGCAAGCAAACTGTCCACAGCTCTGCGTCTCTGCCATTATTTCACAGTCCAACACCTGGGCCTCATTTTCACTAATCATACATCACTCTCTGATATATGATATTTTTAGCAAATGTAGGGGGAGCTCCAAACCCAACTGGCACATTGATGGTTTTTGCCAAATGGTTGTGGTTTCTGCACCGTTTACATTTGGCTCACACAATGGCACACGCCGTATGTGATGGTCTGAAAGAATAAACTGAGCCATTCCATTTGAAGCCTTCACTGCAGAGTAGTAAACATGGTTTTTTTCACTGAGATGAAATTAAAGGTTATCATCTTTGCAAATTAAACAGACAGCCCTGTAACATTTTTAATATCTAATATTCATCATACAGTGCTTTTAAAAAAAGTATTCAAAAGGAAGGTTTCTCCTTTTATTGCTTTTTAACATTGAATCATGGTCAATTAAATTTTTTTTTTTGACAAGGATTTACAAAAGAGGGCTCTTTCATGCCAAAGTAAAAACTGATTTTCACACAGTGATGTCAGTTAATTAAAAAGCAGAAAATGTCAAAGAAATAATTACATATGTATTCACTCATTTAAAGTGACTCACCTAGTTCAGCACAGGTGCATCTGCATCAGAGAGACATGCATGTGTCTCCAGTGATTGTAATATAAAGACACCTGTATGTGGAAGGTCCAGTTGCTGGTGAATCAGTACTCTGGATGTAACTACACCCCGAATACCAAACAATGATCTAAGCAACTGAAATGGTTATTGAAAACCGTAAGTCAGGGCATAAGTCAAAAAAATTCAAAGTCAGTAAACATCTCTTACAGCACAAAGAAATAAGGCTTTAAAAGGGAAGTTCACCTGCAATCTGAGAGTTTCGCAAATAAGAATGAGATCAAATTTCAGTGTCCAGACATACAAGGCTGATTGAGACCCATCCACACAGGATCAATGCTGCAATTGCGGCCAAAGGGGAATCTACTAAATACAACTTGAAGTGGGTGAATACTTGTGCAGTCACTTATTGCGTGTTTTATATTTTTAATTAATTGTAATTAGTTTCTACTAAGGATGCCTGATATTGGCATGAAAATGTCGGTAAATATCGTTATCGTTTTGTTTTTTTTTTTGTCTATCATGAAAACCGCTAAAATAATGCCTGGATTTCACCAGCATTTACCAGACTCATAAAGGGAGGGAAAGAGGGAGTGAGGGAGTGTGTGAACTGTTGTCTAAGACAATTAATATATATATGTGTGTGTGTGTGTGTGTGTGTGTGTGTGTGTGTGTGTGTGTGTGTGTGTGTGTCAAGCAGTTATTATGGGCTAATAAAACGAGATTTCTGTCTAAATTAATGGGAAGAGAAATTGCTATTTCAATGGTTACTGTGATATTAAAACTGCAATTCTAGAATCACCAGTCAAATTTGATAGAAACTGTTTGAAAAGTTTGGTGACTTTGCTCCCAAAAGAAAGGATTAAAAAACATTTACCCCAAAGGTTATACTTCTATGGTGCATGCACACAGTTTCACAGCACGGTTCAAATATCAGTGCAACAAAAAAAGGCTTGATGTTTCTCAGTTTGACTGTTATAAAACTTGGCTTGTTGTAAAGAGGGACAGAACATGTCCTACAACCACCATCTTTACATACTGTAATTCTCTCATAGATTTCCTTTCAGGATTTTTCCAATAACAAGTCTCTCCCTTGTGTGATCTCTGTATTAAACTAAACAAGACATAATACTGAAATCAGTGGGTTTTTGAATGAGCTGAGTCAGATTGTGTTACCTGTGGACAGAGCCGGTCTTCACGCTAGGCTATGTGAGTGCATTTACAGAAATGTTGTATTTTTTCTTTAGTGGAGCTACAATATTTTCTTAACCTTGACCAGCTAAACCAACAACAAACAGAATGAAAACTCAAGCATCCATGACCCTCCCTTTTGTCTGCTACCATCCACCACAATTTCCTCCCTGCACCTTCTGTGTGGTACAAGTAAATATAACCCATACAGCAGTTACATTTCCTCTAAAACATATAGGTAAAAGAATGGCAGGAAAATACTTGTGATTATGTACTTGAATCTCTGCATTAATTTCCTTTGCTCAGGCTTTTGTGGACGTAATGTTCCCTCAGACTGCATTGTGCTGTTGTACAGTAACCTCATTGTGTGCTGTGTAACTGTAGACTGATGTTGAGTTGCTGGTGCATCATGCCACATACTTGTTGGCACTCCTGAGCATGTATCAAGGGTTCCTGTCATCATCTCAAACAGTACCCTTTCAGGCACACTCACTTCCTCATGCTGTCATCTTTACTTTTTAGTGCTATCATTACTAAAAAACTAGAGAGGAAGGCCCAGGCTGCTTAATGCTATCTGCCAACACTGAAATCTCTCCTCTCTTTTGCCATTCATCCCCTCTTAGAGGGATCTATCGGGCTTCAAAGGGTATCCAGTCAGCCTTTGGTCTGATGACATGGATTTTATCCCCATACTAAAGATTTTATAAAAGTGATTTTTTTCTTTTTACCCTTCTTCTCCTTGTCATGTGCATGCTGGGCAGCTGAAATGTGGCTGAAAGAGCATGTTAGGAGTCTGCCAAGAGGAGAGGAACTGAGAGTAAAATGCAGGAATACAAACATTGAATCAAAGGGTATTAGGTTGTAAGCTTTGCATCATTGCTAATTGGGTTGCCAGTGCAACTTACTAAAATCTGATGCTTTTTCCCCCCATTCCAAGCCATATTCTGTGATTCTTGGCAGAAGGTGTCTTGCAAACCATTAGAGAGGTACATTTGAGCTCTACAGGCAAATAGTGCATGATGATTATTAGAGTCAAATGAATATTTCAGGAGCTCGGAAATGGTATTTGTGTATCATCCAACTGTGCAGACAAACCGCAAAAGTTCTAAGAGCAAGTTTAAGATTTTGTCAGTGCTTAATCTGTGCGGACATACCCATGGCAGTTTCCTCTTCCCTTACAATTTTTTATCTTAATTGATGTTTTGCAAGAGCTGCTCTCTGGGTTTGTGTGGAGGGGCTGTCCTTTTCATTTACTCTTTTATGATCCTGCTATTGTGAGGACTTTCAAGGCTGTAACTCTGATTAATGGCTTTGCAAATGCATGCCACTTGACTTTGTGAACATTAAATCTAAAATTTGACCTTACAACAGCTTTTCAATTCAGGAAGTACTGAAGTCAGTCACATTGCAAACACATATTTCAAAGAGAAAGTCCGATACGTAGATCTGATTTCCTTTAGAAGCTTCTGACCCATTTTGCTACAGACGTTTTTTGAGCCCTCTGACTTTATTGGGGCGTCTTTCAGGGAGCTTCAACTCAGTTTCAATGAGCCACAGTGACTGGAGGTGTCGATGGCAAAATGAGACATTATGATGGCCTGTCCAGCTGGCTGTCAGTCCTACCAGAGCTCACTGTCAAAACCAGGTTCCCACGTTGTTGGTTTAATACTTTCTAGTCCACTTGGTGTCTGTTTGGGGGATCTATCTTATACTTGCACAGCAGATCAGTGTCTAAGTATGCATGCACATTACTGCAGAGCATTAACTACTGCTCTTGTTGCGTTGTCGCTGCGTGGAAACAAATTTTGGGCTGCATGTGGATATCCACGGATGAGTCCACAGAAAATGTAACACTGTTCTAAAACAGCCCATATGGCGTGTACTGAGACTTAGTGTGAATGAATGCAAGTTGACAGTGTGGCACTGTGTACTGTGTTTCCATTAAGAAATCTAAAGCATTGCTTTAATTACAATAGCAAAGTTTCATTAAAGCTGAAATATGGATGCAAATTTCATAATACCTGCCTTCATAATTCTCATACTCTGGATTTTTTACACCATGTCATGCTGTCCCTGCAGTATTTGAGCTGCAGTGATTAGTCAATTAATCAATTAGTCAAATTAGAAAATGAATCTGCTACTAATTTGATTATCTGTAATTTCATTCATTTATTTTTAGAGCAGACATGCCAAAAAAAATCTGCTGTTCCAGCTTCTTGATTATGAATATTTTATTATAGCAAATGTAATCTTTGTGAATTGAGCTGTTGTTTGGACAAAAGAAGTAATTTGACAATGTCATACAACAAATGATTGATCAAGAACGGAATTATTAGGGGCAATGCTACATATATATATATATAAGCATCTTGTTTATTTCAGTTTGCTTAAGTGAGAGATTAACTCCAAATCAACTTTATTCATTTAATATCAGCCAGTAATTAAAGATGCAGACCATAAGAAGGCACCAATGACTGAAAACAATATTAATGTATCGCCACAAACAACAGAGCACATATACGCATATAACAATATAAATTATATAAGACAGAGGTTGTTAGATGTTCTTAATCTGGTCACTGTACATTGTTAGATTCATTAATGACCACAAATAAAGAACTCGAGGTTGAGATGACTCATTGCTCTCCCCCCTCGACTGCAATGAAATAGAAAGTATGTCTTCCACGTCAATACACAGTAGCAGTAGACATTCTGGGCACAGCCTTGTGCCTCCTTTGTGGTTTTCAGCAGGAAACATATTTGATTCCAGGGTTCTTCCTGTACAGTCTCACTGCTGCTATATCCTTGCGTCTGAACTTCAAGGTCTTTGTCTCACAAACAGCACTTTCACAGGGATAAAAGAAGGCACCTCAAATTCAGGGTCCTTTGACATACTTGAATTTTGAAATGCTGTGATTTTCCTGCACTGACTCACTCTCTCTCTCTCTCTGTCTCTCTCTCTCTGCAGTATCCATATTTACAGGCTTTCTGTGTGCATCTTGGGTTTTTACAATTGAATACATCCATTAATTACTCACCCCTCCCCACTCTATCACAGCCTCCTTAGTCCTCTTTATCTCTCCCTTCAGTCTCTTTCGTTGAATTCTCCTCGCCAGATACTAGGAGAATGAAAACCACCCTTTGTAGCAAAGCTTAGCGTAAACCAAGCTAACTTTGTGTAAGGCCATCCTTTAAGAGAAGCATGGGACCTGATAATTGTTCCTTTCATCTGTCTTGTTAATTCTTTGATCAAAGGAGATGAGGCAGAGAATGAATGGGACATTGATTGCAAACCACAGTTAGGAGTTGGATGAGGTTAGCAGCCCCACAACACTGCCATCTGCGCTTGGAGATCAAGGCAAAACATTTTTGTGAAAACGGTCTGTTATGTCCGTCAGTCACGTTCCAAAAAAACACAATGCCAAGATACAATTTCAGCAAACCCTTGTGCAAGTTTCCAGGCCTCGTGTGCCTGTGCAGTCATCTTACATTGCTGAATTAAAAATTTTTTGTTCTAGTAATTGTGCTTAAAAATTAATGCAGGTTTTGAGAGCCAGTCTACTGCTAGCATTCATCATGTTCTGACAGCTTTCCCTGTAGATTAAGCATTCACCCTCGATGCCAGAGGAAAATAGGGAGGAGCTCAGATGAGAAACAGGGTCATTAACTTGAGGCTCCTCAGCAGAAATAGGTGTCTGATTGAGCAATTGTGATTTTCTGAGGAGAAAGCTTTGAGACAGACTTTGAACCATAAAGGAATCATGGAAAAGATTTGTCTGTGAAATATAGGCCCACTGGATACTGTGGTGAACATTAGTACTGGAGCATTATTTGTTTTGCAAAAGATCAGTACACTGATCTTTTGGTTCTGGATGAGAGAACAAAATTGCTAAGCCCATCAGGTGCTGTCTGGGTGCTAATCTAAGGCACATTTGAAATAGATTCATTGCACGACTGCTTATTGGTCTAGCTTTGCAGTGAAGTCAACTTATTTAGGAGATTAGCTGCTCAAGAGTGAAATGATGACACTTGAAACAAGCACTTTCGTTTTTCCACTTTGGGGGAGATGAGTATTCAAATTAATACAGGATTTTAGAAGCACTGTCTCACTTCACTCTCAAACATTTATCTTAGCCTTTTTTTTTTTCCGAAATTGCATGGGTCTGCCTGAAACTTTTTAGTCTGAACGCCTGAACTTAAAGTAACCTTGTAGATAAAATGACTGAAAGGAAGAAATAGTAATCCTGAATAGTAATTCCTCAAGGTCACCTTCATTTGTGTGCGCTAATTGGTACCTCTAGTAATTAAGTACTCCAAGTGAAATAAATCACTTGTAAGCAATGTTTAATTACTAGAAAATGAAAGAAAATTCTTACACAGTAGAATGCTACTAAATCTCTCTCTTGGCCTCAGGAGGGTGAAGACAGACAAAGGGTCACACTGGCCAGTTGTTTATAATGAGGCTGAGTCCAGAAATACCACCTCCAGAAACTGAACCAGGTTCTCAACAGCTGCTCACAGGTCTCACTTCACTTTACCTTCTGCCTGATGTGCCGCACATTCATATCTCACCACCAATCATGTATCTTGACAGTGGGTCAAAAAGATAGACATCTGCCACCATTATGTACTTATTGGTGTGCATCTGTGAAATGTTTTCAGTATAAATATGTACTGGCCTCAAACCTCTATGTTTGAGTGTGTAGGTTAGCTGAGCATCAATGCTCTTTTCAGCAATGCCCTGCTGCACACTCTCACAGTTGCACAGAGTCACAGCTGGAGACTGCACACTACACTCACAGGTTTATCTATTGGTCACTGAGCAGCCCCGCTGGAGCTGTTGCCCTTGACTTACTGCTCTCACTATGTCTGAAAGTAAAACCTTGAAAGAAGCACTCGAACACTGGAATTTGCATGTCAACTTTTTCACCAAGGTGTAGCAAACCAAAAAATATTATTTTGTTGTAAAATTCCTTGTAATCTGTAGCTAAAATGACAAGATTTCTAACACATTAAAGCTGCAAGGTGCCTAAATGTAAAGCTGTCAGTGCAATGACTATTGGAGTTATTGTGTATTCTGGCATGCAGCTGGCAGGGAGTGCAATAGACGGATAGCTGGTCCTTTTTAGACAGACACACAAACCTACAGGCAGTTCTGAGTTTCCACTTCACCTCATCTGCATGTCTTTGCCTTCTTGGCACATAACAGTAGTGTCATCAACAGCACCGCTAGACCATATTTAATGAAAAGTCAAGAAACCCTGTAGCGTTTTGATCACTAGTAACACTATGGAGCACTGTTAGACAATTGAATTTCCCTTCGGGAATTAATAAAGTCATTGTATTGTATTGTATTGTATTGTAACAATGCATAGGTCCTGCTTTCTTTTTTTTTCTGTTTTTTAACTTTTGCGCTCTACAAACTAAGACTGCAACTAACGACTATTTTGACAGTTGATTAATCATTTGATAGTTGTACAAAATAGTCGTCTATCCAAATTTTGAATTGCACATTTACTCTATGTTCCTCATTTAGCTCTCAGTGTTTAAAGTTAGCATGAGGTTGTTTTAGACATGTTTTAACGAACAGCAAGGACCAAATAGAGCTGAGCTTTTTTGACCGAAGGCTGGGTGATGATTTGGTGAAGCCATTGGGCTCACCAACCATTTCATCTGTTTCAAATCAACAGTTATAACAGTAATAATTACAGTTTAAAAAACTACTTAACCAATGCTTAGGCCAAGTGGGGGTCAATTTACAATATGCTGGTTGCAATCCTGGTTACCTTTTCAGTTCATCCAGTGCTCCCCAGTTCACCTGCGCTGCAATCAGCCATGAACTTTGTCCACTAGTAGCAGAGGGTGGTTCATGCTTTTATATAATTACATCAGGTAGCAACTGAGAAAAAACACACATGAAGACATCCCCAGCAAATCGACAATAAAATTAGCTGGCAGCTAATTTGGTCAGCGAATTTTTCTGTCAATTATTTTTTGCACCCTTACTACAATTATACACGTAATGGTGCAAACCTCCACACACACATGCAGTTAAAGAAATATATTTTACTTCTGACTGCAAGAGGTAGTAACTCAAATATCCAGTTCATACAAGTTTGGTCCCATGATGTTACACTATTCAGCTGGCTGCAGTCAGGCGACACAAAGCACATCCTCCCACTTAAAGAAGTTGGCGAAATGGAGGACTGCTGTAAGCATATACAGAATTTATGTATGTAGTTCAGCAGAGAATTTTGCCACACATGAGTTCATGTTTTGAATAAATTTGTGCTATTTGAAAACACTGCAAAGCCAGTCGCACTGTGTAGAAATGACTGCGGCCACACTCTGGCTTTGTCTCCTAATATACTGTACTGTATATGCCTCGCTGCTAATAAAGGTCCTGTCAAGCTCTGTCTGTGTTTGCCAGGGGCTGCTTTGCTGTGCCACTGCATAATTGTACAGGTCTCCCTTGTCAGTTCTCCAAAGCTCCCTGGGCTCAACACGAGGCATCACAGCAAGAGAACAAGGGTCACAACCACTAGACATATCATTAATCACAGAATCGGGGGGTTTTAGCCTGGGATTATCCGTCCCTAGGGGGGCTAAGTCAGTCATGGAGTCCCCCATAGGTGCTGCAACCAGAGGGAAATGTCAGTCTGGTGGTGCCTGATAGACTCTGTCCGGGTTGAGGCAATCTGCAGAGAGGATGAAAGGGCTGGAACATTGATTTCAGTTCAAGAAGCAGGTGGGAGGAAAAGGGAAAAGGAGCAAGTCTGAAAAGCCTTCAAACAGTCAATCCCTAGTCGAGGAAAATGTAGTCAGATAAGGTGTGGCAACGTCTGTGTGGGTGCTGAAAAAAAACTCAGGCTTTAGTCAAGATCATTCAGGTCACTTTCTCAACTCCTAGGATTACTTCTATCAGTTCTTTCATCCATTCACCTTACATTTTGAAATCAGGGGAAGCGGCAGTAAAATCCTCTTTAGCTTTCAATAGTTTCAACAGAATCTATTTTTTGGCTGCACCGTATTTTAATTTGTTTTTCTATAGATGTACAGTAGATGGAAATGTTTAGGCTTGTATTGTGGATGAACGTCATTATTTTATTATCAGCACATTGTATGTTTCTTAAAAAAACAGGTGCCATGATAAGGATTATTGCCATTTAACACCGAATTATGGTCAGTTTAACTTGTCTTTTTAAACAAGAATTACAAAGGAAGACAGATTTTTAGTACTATCCATTAATTAAAAATATCAAATTTAAGTATTCCCCCCTTCGAGTCAGTATTTATTAAATGCACCTTTGGCTGCTATTACAGCTTTGAGCCTGTATGGATATCTCTCAGTCAGCCTTGCACATCTAGACACTGCAATTTTACTCCATTCCTCTTTGGTGACTTGCTGGAAAACAAATCTTCTCCCAAGTTGCAGTTCTCATGCAAACTGCCTCTGGATTTTACTATGCTCCACTTATTTTACCCTCTACCTTTGCAAGCCTTGCAGGGCCCACTGCAGAGAAGAAACATCATCAAATCATGATGCTGCCACCACCATGCTTCACAGTGGGAATGTTGTGGTATATTCAGCATGACATCAATGACTTGCCTGTTTTCCATAGTATATACCAGAAATCCCTTTATATGAATCTAATAATATCTTAAATGAACTTACATGACCACTAAACTCTGACTATTGACTATGCAATACTGATACTGTGAAATACTAGTTTTTTCCAGAAAAGCACTTAGACTTGCCAATGGAGTGCACACTCTGGCTCTAAGCCTAGAAAAGGAGACATCGCGTTAAGATCCCAGAATATCATAGCAATAAGAATTATTGCTAATATGATATCATCTGAGAATATGACTCCTCACATTACCTCTGAGGTCTCCGGGGTGTTATCTTTGATGTCTACACTGAATTAAAGAGTCTAAAAGAATCAGATGTTCTGTATTTACACATTTATTCTGCAAATGGCTCAGCTTTTGTTTATTCTTAAATAAAAATCTAATATACTGAAAGATCACCATCTGCTGCCGTTGATTTGCAGCACAATAGCATGTTTGAGATGATATGTAGTGTTTGGTGTCTCCCAAAAATAGTCTGTATTTTGATGGCCAAGTAGCTTAATTTGGTCTCAACAGACCAAAGAACCTTCTTCCAGATGACTTAAAACTCTCCAAGAGGCCTGCTAGCACGCTCTAGTTGAGATACAATATGAGCTCTTTTTTAATAGCAGCTTTCTCTTTGCCACTCTCCCAAGACCCTTTGACTGCTTAAGAACAGGCAGCAGTTGTTGTATTGATACTACAATAACTAAAGACACATTGGCAGCACTCAAATAATCTAAATTTCGGTATTGTGTGACTTCTAGCATCAATTAGCTGCACCTGTGTTGAATGAGGTGAGGTGCTTGAAAAGGGATGAAAACCTATGCAATCACTTATTTAGTGTGTTTACAGGATATAGTTGCATACTTTGACATGAGTTGCTTTTCGTATATTCTTGTCAAAAAAAAGCCAAGTTAAATCGATCAATGTTAACTGCTGTTGAAAAGCAGTTAATGGGGAAATCTTCCAAGGAGCATGAATTCTTTTTAAAGCCACTTTACTAGGTAAAAAGGAAAATGATATGCGTGCTGTGAAAACTACTGTACAAGACAAAGTGTCCTTGTGTGAGGCGTTGCCAGTAGATTTTATGAGTGTCTCGGACAAGAAGAACAGGTGACCAGTTTTCTGACCCCATCCCCTAAAGAGAGGGGAGGTCAACTGCCCCCAAGACTGTTGACTTAACCTGCGTGATTAATGGCGCATTAACGAGATGGCAGGTCTTTGAGCACAGGGCGACTCTCGCATTGCCTCTGCATTATTAATGCCAGCACAAAGAGGCTGTTTAATGAGCCAGAACTCTCTCACTGGATGTTGATTAGGCATGCAATTGGTGTAAAGGCTCACCCTTCTGAATGTATCTACATTCCAGGAGATGTTTTGCTTTTTTGTTGCTGTTTTTTGTGTTAGTGTGCACGGGGTTGAGTCAGATTAGCCCATTAAGCCACAAAATTCCACAATAACCCCTTACTCCTTGGAGGTGGAGCCTTTTCGAAGGCTGCCAAACATGGCATATTCACTAAAGAGGCTGCCTGGTACGTTTAATACTAGTAGGTTTCCATTTGCACATTTTTAGAATCATTTCAAAAACATCAGTGTTTACTTACTCGGTGTTAAAGGCTTGTTTACTCTTCAATTTACAGTTTTAATTAGGCGGAAGTAAAATAGTGATTTTGTGAATTCTCACCCCTGACGATAAAGAGATGGAGACTTATTGTATTTCAGGATTCTCCCAAGGTCCAAGGGTGTTCAGTTTGCCCTTACACTTCTGCAGCTGTTACTCACTCAATTTGGGAATATGTTTGGGGTTTTTTTAAATGGAAATTCCCATTGTTTCAGGATTTGATTTTTAAGCAGCTGTAAATAAAACTGCTTCAAGTATACTAACTAAAGATACATTAAATATAGGCTGATCCTGTGAAGACACAATTACATGTAATGGTTTGACATTTTGATAATGCGTTTATTGACTTTCTTGCAGCTACATGAAAAGATTGATACCACTGTCCTGTCTGCACATTAAATATGAAGCTTAGCTTAGCTTAGTATAAATACTGGAAAGAGGGAGAATCAGCTCGTTTGTATCCATCTAAAGGTAACAAAATCTCCCAGAAGAACCTCGAAAGCTCACAAAATAACATTTTATACCCCTTTTTTTAAATCTCCACAAATCACTACACTCAGCTCAAGAAATTTTATTAAACAAATTTGGTTGTGTTTGGAAGGAGACAGGCTACAGTAGCTATTTCCTCTGCTGACAGTCCTTATGCAAAGGCAAGTTTGCATCTCCCCGCTCCAGCTTTATATTTGAGTAGACATGAGAGTCAGATTGATCTTCTGGATAAGAAAGTGTTTCCAAAATCTGTATTGTCTGTTTAGATTTGATCTGGTGTGTAGATACTGTGGATTCCACTTTCATTAAACAGACATTCAATTTAGTCTTTGACATTCATTATACTCATTTTCTGTGGGGACAGGAAAATAATGAGAGAGAACAGATCC
The DNA here is from genome assembly GCF_022539595.1 of Amphiprion ocellaris. NCBI lineage: Eukaryota > Metazoa > Chordata > Actinopteri > Pomacentridae > Amphiprion > Amphiprion ocellaris. The sequence goes on from NC_072773.1 coordinate 23,199,948, forward strand.
AATTGAAATAGAAGTTTAGAGCGATGGCCCTACCAGTTTTTACTATTGGATTGCTGACTGAATTTTCCATTGTGCATCATCTGTCATTAATGTTTTTGTTTTTCTTTTTTGTTCATGTTTTGATTTTCCAAAGGCCCTAACAAGAGGGGAAAAAAGCCTTCAAGTGCGAAGGTTCTTTCTTTTCCTTATCATTTTGTCTAGTATGGTGCCAAGTGCAAGATTCACTTACTTAGTTCACAGTTAAATGTGTGAAAATAGCATGTTTCCTTTTTCAGAGGACATGATACACAGCAAAACTGAAACAATTTGAGTCCCAAACATCATCTGGCTCATCACATTTTGAAATGTTTGGTACTTACAGTGCTGCTGTGCAAATACTGAAATCTGCATGATAAAATTGTCTTTTCCCATCATGCATCATCTAGTGAAATTATCCAACCTCTCAGATATTACTTACAAATTCAACAATCATATTTTTATAGAAAAATGCACATGGGCACTTTCCAAAAAGACTAATGGAAAGTTGAGATCGCGGTCCAGGGATAAATGTGCACTAGATAAATATTCATGATTTGTTACAAGCCTAATAGAGAATTTCTGTGTGTGGAGCTTGTAAGTGCATGCTCCAGGATTTGCAGCTTTTACCCACACGGTGCAATTTCCGAATCTACAGCAATCCATTTTCCACTGATTAAAATAAAATAGATTTTTACCTCCGCTGTCACCGAGTCTTTATATGATGATGTATCTGCGGTCATAGTACGCCGCGGCCTACAGCAGTGAAGTAGGTTTATCACAGTTTTGCGATGGCGCAGGACCACTGAAACGAGCAGGTTATTTTTTGCTTCTGCTCCGTACGTAAAACATGATCACAGCAAGACCAAATAACATGTGCTGTCTCATTATCTCTGTGGCTCTGACAGGAAAGGCGTGGGAGGGAGAACCACAGGCCCTGTAATCACTGTCAATGACCAGCATATCAATTTCAGAGGGCAACATGCAGGCCTCCATATCGCCTCTCAGACAGAAGCTTAAAGGTGTACTTGCTAATGAACATCACTGCATTGTGCTATTATTTCTTGTTTAACTTCACACTCAAGACTATTTTCCAGCTGCTGATATCCAACAGTAAACTTGATGCATATCATTCCTTCAGTTTAAATGATCAGAATTTCTTGCTGGCACACAGTAGCATTTTTTCCTCTTTTTTTGTCACGCATTATATTTTGCAGCATCTGTGCAATGGCACAACAGCTTTGAGTGCAGAACAATAACCAGTTTCTAGAGGGAGGAACGTTCCAGTACAATTCAACAAATGAATTCATAAAGCGACAATTACTTTGACCAGCTGTTATTATCCTTTCAAACTGCGGCAATGTTGCGACAAAGGTAGCAATTAAGAAACATTCTCCTTAAAGACTAGGCTGCATTTCTGAGCAGCTCTAATTGTCACGGAGAAAAAACCTCTTCTATCCACGGTGCTCCCATTACAGGTCCGTGCTGCTGTAACCGCTGTGAGGGCAAGAAAGGTTTCCACATAACAGTAATCACTTTAATTTCCTTACATAATCAGCATAATCAGAGCTGTCTTTAGTTTTTGTGCAGCAAGGTCGGGGAGGACGAGGACCTCTGCCGGTGTTGAGCAATTTTTTGTTATTGACATGGTGACTACGGCAAGAACATACAGCTACTGTGCTCAGTGAAGATGAAATCAAATGCTCAACCTGCAGTACATGTGTGAATGAGCTCCATTCTGTGGCAGAGTCTCACCTTGCATTGTTCTCTGGCACTTTATTAATGGTCCACTGATTGTGCTGAAAATTGCAGTGAAGACGGGCTCAGTGACAAAAGAGAAAAAAACGCTCCAAGCTTCGTTGTTCATCTCTTTGAAGTGAGATTGCTTAGTAATTCTCAGCTCTTAATGGTTTCTCTTGTCCTTAAGCATATGGGCCGCAGTTATTTTTTCCTCTTTTGTCACTTTCCACTGGACACTGGAATCGCATCGTCAGTCTCAGTGACTGCAGCAGATGGATCTAACATCCTGTGGCGGACACACAAAACTCACACAGAACTCACACAAAACGCCTGCCCAGCCATCCAGCACACCTGATACAGCTGAGGCTTTAGAATACTGTGAGGCTGTGTACGTGTCTGTGTTGTGTATCTCTCCGTCCCAGACGAATCAATACAGCTCATGACAGATACATTAGACACTTTGATCAAAACGCTGTAATTCAATTCTGATTCAACTCAAAACAGACACAATTAGGATTTGATATTTAGGTGATAAAAGTATTTTTAATCTGAAACATTTAAAAAAAGAAAATGAATGATATATGGATTTTATGACACAAAGAATAGTAAACACAGGCAATGATCCACATTGGCACTGTTTATGCTTCAGAAATGATGGATGGTAACTTTAAGTGCATTTGCTCTTTTTAATGTTGAATGTGGGACTTTTAAGTTGATGATCCGAGTGCTTCTGCCACCACCACGGGAAAGATTAATTTTTCACTAACATGCTGCTGAATGGATATTGTCTAACATTTCTTGGATCAGCAGCACTGCTGACTGAGGGTTGTGATGTCATTCTGGCTCATGCCTACAATCTAAATAGGCTAACAAGCCACATATCAACAGTCTTTCTTTAGAATCACAGGTTTCACCTGTAACTGATTACGTTTATGTTTCTTGCCTGTGTTGAGAGCTTCTCTCTGTAACTTTACTTTCAGATCTAATTACTTTTATTTTCCATAAAATATAAGCTACAATCTGTAACAACGTGACCCGCACTTTATGATTGAAAAGCTTAATGACACATAATTTGTGATTCAGCTTCCTGTCAGATCACAATGGCAGCACACAATTTGCAGATAAATGCTTGAGTGCTTCCCAAATATAGCATTATTTTATAATATTTGTTATTTCATGATTTAAATGTCAAAGTGAATATAAGTGGAAAAGATTCCTGAATTGAAAGTCAGCTGTCATGTTCCATCATTGGTAAAACACTGCCCACACAATGCAGTGCAAATTTGTTCAGTTTGTGTTGGTTACAGTAGTCTTGGCTGTAGAGTAACTACATTTCAGAATTGAAATTGCTCTCATTTAAATCAGATGTTAACTTTTCCCAGATGTTATCTGAGAAAGGTTAGTATTTCACACTGGAAATCAATGGAATTTACCACATCTAATTATATTGAAGTCATAATCATAAGTCATAGATTCTGATTTCATTGTCTCTCAATTCCCACGCGAAGAAATTTACAGCACCATCATAATCAGACAGAAAATATTCATTAACTACTGCTGCTAACGGTTAACAAAAATGCAATAATGACACAACAGCACAATAACTACACGTACAAAAACAACATGGGAGTAAAATTAATCCAGGATCAAGCTTCAGCAGTGAAGCTGTACAGCAGGTAAACCAACTAAATGATGGCTGTGATCATCATTAAAAGCAGCTGGTAAGAGCAGTGATAAGTTTAGAATCATGTCTGAATTGAGAAGCCAGTTGTATTTTTATAAATTCACTCATTTAGCAGAAAGAAATATCCTGTTACTTGCTTGTGGAGTAGTTGTAAGATGAGACGGTTTCAGCAGTGCTGGGATGTGGTAGTAAATAGCCGTTGGTTAAAGTTGGTTTGTTACCTTTAGTAATGAAGAAAAGCCAATAAAGAAAAGAAAATTCTGCCCTAAAAAGGGGGAAACGCCGGTAACAAAAAAGCACCCAAGTTGCATTTAAACAATAATCTTTCATTGACAATGTTTTGGAGCACATCAGTGTATAAGCAATTGCACATGTGCTTTTCTCCATACATAGTGTTAGAATTCAACTTCCCTCTTTCTAGATACATAATCAATGAGAAGTCAAAGGCCAGACACCGTTCTAACCAACTTTAAGGTCATTTCTTAATTATACATATCTGATAATTATAAAGCTTTAATGAATAAAGATCTGAGGTCCTGTAGGATGAGAGTGGCTTGGATTATTGATTCTGGATTTAGGGTCATCACACCGGTGATGTTAGTTTTCTTTAATCTTAGGTTTTAAACTCTTCACTTCATTTAATGTTTAACTACTGGGTGTTAGAAGGAGAAGAAGTCTGGAGGTGAGTTGCAGTCCACAGGAAGAAAGAAGAGATCTGTGGAAGCTCACAGCTGACACTCTGAGCCCTTATAGGTTCTTTAGGATCCCTCTAATGTTGTCTCCAAGAGGGCATTAAATTGTCTTTGTCATTGGAAACATCCATTCAGCTTGCTGTCTGTAGTTCCATATGAATAAAAGTCTTTTTTCTTCTGCCAGTGACCCTAAAAGGTTACATATCCAAATTTACAGCTATGAGAGAAAAATCGTTGGTTTTGTGAGCGGTTGGTCTGGGAAGCATCATCATTAACCTGCACTTGGGCTCTGAGGGAGGCTACATGGCCTATATCTCAACGTGTGAATGTTTCAGGGGCTTGAAGCAGGTGTATGATTGCAGAATGTAGTGAGCTAGAAGGAAGGTGGCAGGTTCACACACTCCACCACACTCCTGCTAGAAGCACCAGAGTGTGGAGGGAGAGTTACTTAGAAAGATTGTTTTTGGCAGCCATATTGATTTTTTCTCTCCCAAATTTCATGTGTAAGACGGCTTGGATCTGTTGTTCTGTAACAATGTAGCCGAATCTCTGCCTTTCGTATCATCTTCATGCTATGTATGATGTAGTGAACTGAGTTCATCTTTGCTCACCTACATCGTACTTCTCATTTAGTAGATTATGTGACTAATACAGCAGGGTTAGAACTTTACTGTAATGCAATGCCTCCATGGTACAACACACCACATGGGGTCAAAGGAATGTATTAGAATCCATTTTCAGGGTTCAACCACTCACTTAACCACCACAGTAGGAAAATCGTTCATAGGTGGAAATGTGTGTGTCTGCAAAGGTGGTTAAATATGTGACTGTGTCTGAGGCAGTGTTGGCAGTTTTGGGACAACTTGTTTGACATGCAGCCAATTTATCAGAATAAATCTTGGTTATTAAGTCAACAATGGTGCTAATTATAAAGACTATTAAGATTTCACAGCAAGATGCAAGGGCACAAAGACAGAGCTATATTTACACAGGAATACAGTTAAGGTGGGAAACGCCAACCGGTAAAGCAGTATTGTGGAGCATGTATTATAGCCACCCACAGAGAAACTGTATCTTGCCTGCACTTCTGTTTTCAGAAATTACACACTTGGTTAAGGCCCACAGGGTTCGGAAATGTGATTTAAACCATGGAACATACATTCCACATCTGCCCTCTGTCCGCAGAGACCAGAAACCCTCTGTGATTCTTTAATGTTTCATCAGATCCTCTCTGCCTTAGCATGTAGTGGGAGAAACCACATGCTCACGGGGAAACGGCAGAGGACAACTGCTCTCTTAAAATGCTGCAGCAGCAGCAGGAGTCAGGCTTGGCATGCTACAACAAGGAGAACATTATTGACATGGATTTCTGGCCATTAGCATACTGACATTTGACAGTAGAAGTGAGAGGAGCAGAGAGCTAATGTGCTCCCAGTGACATTTCCCCACGGACTTGTCAAATGAACTCTCGCAACCCCTTTAGCTTTCTTCGTCTCTGAGAGTGTTGCTGGAGAGAGGTCAGGTCACTTTCTTCCTTGTCTGTCTCAGAGATACCACATGATGAAAACTGGCAAACAAGAAAATAATTCTCTAAGTTTTTTTTTTTTTTTTTAAATTGTAATTCATCTGCTGTGCTAGACAGCTTTCAAAGGACCTGTGGCTAAGTTCTAGGCACAGAAAATGCAGCTTTCTATGCATATAAATGGCCTCAGTATCAACAAAAAGCATGATTTGATGAATCTATCTCTGTTGTCACCCAAAGTAAAAACACAGAATGTAATTTTTTTGAGCCTTGAGTGTCAGTGAGGCGAGAGGCTTTGACGCAGAAAATGAAACGTCCACATCCTTGTGAAAACACTGTCACTGTCTCCGGGGTGACATCACAGTTTCCAACAAGGGTGTCACATCATGTGCTCCAGAGCGCCAAGAGTGTAGCGATTTCATTTCAAACGTCACTACAGGGTCTGTATTCACCAAGCATCCAACAATTTTATAAGAGTTGTGCCAATGGTGAAATTCTGACAGAAAACCACATTAAATGAAGATCCTACTAAATATGACCGGTGTGATTAAGGTAATAGTGTAGCCCTTAAGATTCCTCAAAAGGTGAGCAATGCTCAAAACTGAGTGAGATTACTTTTATTGATCTTAGGTCTTCTTAAATACAAGAGACAATAGCTGTAGAGATGATGGAGCTCACCAAGACAAGTGCATCAAACCCTGAGAAATCAGAGAAGCACACATGATATTTATGGTTGAACTTCATCTCATTAGAGAAGAGTCTGTATTTGTCACTCAATAAATCAATGCTGTTACACCATTACCACTGTTGCACAGCTTCAATTAATTTCATCACCATATAATTTGTCCACCTTGTGAGCCGATGAAGCAGCATTAATGAATTTAACAGGCTTCTACAGTGTTGCTGAATAATGAGGCGCATTTCTGAACAATTATGAACGTATTTTTCCAGGCTTGCTAGTTCACTGGGGATGAAAAATCACATAAATTGCTAACTTATTTCTTCCACATCCTCACATGAAACTGACAGAACTATAGTGACACTTACCAAATCTACATAGTATCATCTTGTGTGTATGATGAAGCTAATAGAAAATAGACTGAATATTTACAGCCAAAGTGTTCACAGTGTGTTGTGGAGTTATGAGTGCGGTTTCCCTTGTGCATATTGTAGATTGACCTGTGATAGCTAGAGGTGGTCAGTACATGCACACAAGCACATCTTGAATTAGTAAATTTTAAACAGGACTGAACAAGTCAGCAGCTTTTTGAAATTGCGCTGCCCTCAAATTGCAATACCCAGTGCATTGCTCCCTTGTTAAAAGCTTATCACAATCTGATAACTATGTTGGACATATTAGAGGCTTCTGAGCTATTAACCTAAAACAAAGAGCTTGTATAGGCTGGTTAAAATGAACACAACAGATTTGTAATAGCAACAAACTGAGTCTAATATTCAACTGAAGTCAGTGTACTGTATGTTTTATTGGCCTCATTTAGATTTGTCATATCAAGAGTCTTGTGCTCACAGAGGATGCTTTTCAATGGACCTTTGTTATAATTGCTAGTCTTTCTTGGCCAGAGCGCAAATCTTGCAACTCGTCTTGGTTTTCCCAGGCAGCAAACCGACATTTTTTCCACAAACATTTTGAAGCAAAGGAATGTTCTCAGCTGTGATGTTGCAGGGAAAGCTTCCAGTCTGTGAAAACCATCAATTCCTGTGGCTCCGGAGGCTCGTGTCCTGTGTGGAGCCAATATCCTTAGATTTAAGTTTCATTTTAACTTTTTGTTTACTTTTGGTTTTCACTTGCTCTTGGTTTAGGGTTGGACACCAAAAATACATGGTTAGATTTAGGAATATATTTTTCTTTAGTTGACACTTTCACAGCAATGACAACATGTCAGAAGGTTGGTTAAGTTTCGGCACCACAATTGCTTAGTTAGGTTCAGGAAAATATCACGGTTTTGGTTAAAATATGTTCCTTTTCACTACATGTTTGAAGCTTTTCCTCATTTTTTTGGGGTTACCAGGGTGAAGTCCTGCCCCATCTAATATGTGATTGGTTGGCTGAAAAGGAATGACAGTAAAGCAATGACTAAATGGCAACGATACCGATTTGAGATACATCAGAAACAAATGGCAAAAAATAAATACCTTTCCCCCAAAGTAAAACTTAAGTGCAGTTTAAATGCATAGAACCACCGTTTTGTGGAGACCAAGTTGTACCACAATCATCAAGATCAGTGCTTCAGTACAGATGGCCTAATTCGTAAAAACGCGTCAGGCGTTTGTTTCTATGGCACTGAATGCAGTGAAAGAACTGCAGCTGTCACAGTTAGCCTGCTTAAGATTGTCATTTCTCTGAAATTGCATCTGCAAGTACAGGTGGATCAAGGTACACTGAGACTTGTGGAAACATTCACCTCAAAAGTCATGTGTGGAGATGCAGTTCCTGTAAAATGCTTCCTCCTTTTCACCTGTTCTTTTTTAAAGAAAGGCTAATTGATAATTAGAAAACCCTTGTGCAATTATGTTAGCATATGGATAAAAGTGTGAGTTTTCATGGAAAACACGAAATTGTCTGGGTGACCCCAAACTTTTGAACGGTAGTGTATAAGTATTTTCAGGTACTCTAATAAAGTTCATGGCACTGTTATTTTTATTTTTTGGTTTTTAAAAGCAGGACTTGATTTGTGGTCTGAAATTCTTTTTTTTTTTCCTTTGGTAAGGGTTTCAAAGTCATGAACAGTTGACATTCAACAGTTTTTGGTAAATCAGACTCATACAAAGAATCCTCAGTCACCTTCAAGAAATCTGCAATTGTTTCTCGAAATTATTATAAAAATAAATTTGACTTTGAATATCTTTTGTAGGAACCCAGTGAAGTCCAAGCCAACTGAAATTACTCTGTAGGAATCTGTTTTCACTTTGACATGAAAGAGTCTTTTTATCTAAATTCTTATCCAAAAAGACTAATTGTATTGACCATGAATCAATGTGAAAGACAATAAAAGGGGAAAATGTACAAAGGGGGTGAATATTTCTATACACACTGTATTTATTGTTTGAAATTATGATCAAAGGACCAGTTCTGGATGACGAAAAGTCACAATGCAAACTGTCACACTGGAACGAACGAAGAAATCAATTCAAACCTGTCTAAACAGCTCAACGACAGACATCCAGATCTGAACACAGAATTCCCGCTGAGTCTCACAACATGTATCTGTTCACATCCTGAAATGTTACCGTTGCTGTCAGTGGACTGCGACAGCTGCATCTGTTGGAGCAACACTCCACACACAGCGTTCACAAAGGCAAGCTTAGCTTGTTTAGGCTAATGTAGCAATAGCTCATACTGTGAGCTGGGTGCTGCTGATAACATTAGCTGGTTACTGTGTGTGTTAACAAGCATTGTGCAGCAGCCTCTGTGCTTTTCCTAATGGTCTTTTCACAATATCAGCATGAGGAGGATGTTTAGCGGACAGACAGATGTAAATCAACACACACAGCATCTGTATGAAGCTTTTCACAGGTTCACAAAACATGACATAAACTCACATCAAAGTCCTCACAAGGAACCTGGTTCAGTGAATTGTTTTAAATATCTGAACGTTCTGGTGTTTTTTGTTATTTTTTGTGTAATCTTAATATTTTTCATATTTTTTTTATGTAGTCTATTTATTTTTTTCATTCACTTTACAATATCAGGCGTTTGAGCACTGAATTGATTTGAAAAGCTGGTGTTTGAATATTTCATGTCATTCCATTATTTTTTACTGTAGTATCAAAATTCGTATGAAGAATAGAATGTCAGTGGTATTTGCACCGACTACTAAATTTCTGGTATCACGACATCCTTCACTTCACAACTCTCATCCACAGCGCTCCTTCATCCACACAAATCGATGTGGCAGAACTGATCAGGGATCAAATGAACACTGCTACAGCTCGGTGCGCTCTCAGTGTGGGCAAACGTGTTGAAATGGCTTTTTCCTGAAGTTTTAATGTCGCAGGAATACTTCCAGTTTAATTTCACTTCGGCTGCCATTATAATAGGTGTCACAGCTCACAGACCACTCACTGACATTTACTAGGAGAAGGAGTAAACATTATATACACATCTGGATGCATGAGATGGATGCATTTGCTTCTTTTTAACATTTGGCTAGAATACCACCTAATGAGCAGTCACATTTCAGTCTGACATGAATGCTTTTTGGAGACATTTCGATTTTTTGATGCCAGATAGCTGTCCGATCTGCTCGAGATGCATGAAGTGAAGTCTAAATGAGGTCTTTCATGAAAACTGTCTATTGTATAATATTGTTCATTTTGAGTTGCTGCCACCCCCACACACCTGGGAATGATTGCATTTTCACTATGAAAGAAGGAAGATTCTCTGATGAAGCCTTGCTTGCGACAACACAGCCACATAAATGTCGGAAGGAACATTTGCGGTAGTTGTTTGGAGATGCTTGCACGGCTGTTTTTTACACTTTTAAAGATTTTGAGTTTTACTTTGTTTTCTTTTCCATACTCCTACAACACAGCAGCCTTATTAGTTTGTTTAGTGCTCAGGTCCACATGACATTTTGATGAGATTGGGAAGACACCAATTATTATGTTTATCTTTAGAAAACCATACTACCACCCTAAGAGATAAAATAATGAACTGCAGTCATGTAATCGAGGTTTTTATGTGTTCCTGGTTCGCTACAATCCCGTTTCGGAAATTTCCGAGATAAAAGTTGTTTTCATTCCTCAGAGTCACTCAGAGAACTTTCCTAAATCACCTCTAAGCTGGAACTACTTTTTATGCTGAAGAGCTCTGAGAGAATTTCCTGAGTGTTTGTGACTACCACCCCAAATGGTTTGACTAATTACTCCCTCATCTCGCCTCAGCCTCTCAGCCTCTCATCCTCTCAGTGAAATCACCAGGTATAATCTGAAAACTCCCTGTCCTTTATGGCATGTGATTTGGCATGCCTGGATTAGATTCTTTGTTATCCTGTTTCTAGCTGCGGCAGTGTTCATGCGCTGAGATATCAAACTGTTCAAAGAAGTGGAAAGACGAATCCCCCGGGAACTGTGTTAGAAAGTCTATAACACCACTGTTTTGCATTCCCACATCACGCTATGCATTCTCATGGCATACCGTGTCTCCAAGTGTGCGCTACGGAGGAGCTCTGTTGCTTTAATATTTCATATTTCCTATGGGGTCCACCGTGTGACGATCAAAGATGGAGACAACCTTGAAATGCCTCGCTCAATTTACACATAGAGGGTATCAATTAGAGAAAGTAGGCTGCAATAGAGGGGGGCAGAAAGAGATTACAATGAAGACAGGCTGCATCAAACCTGAGGAGGAGGGGGAGAAAGTGGGGGAGAGAGTGAGTCGTGTCTAAGCAGTAGGAGGAGGATTCACAACCTCAGACCCCATACTGACAACTAATTAAAGCAGTGAGGCCTTTATTTATCACTTTCAGGTTCTGCTATAAGTGGCAAGGCAGCATGTTGTGTTTCTGAATCCACTTTAAAGGCTCTTTTGGGCTCCTTGTTCAAGCTAAAATACACTTCCCAGACATGTTTTAAATCCTTAACCCATTAACTTAATTGTCCAATTTGGAAATCCCTTTGCCTTTTAAATGAGGGTTAATGTGCACATACTGGTGGAATTTGAACTACAGTTCAGTTCTGTGCTGTTTTTCACCATTACAGCCACGCCCTAATAGAGTTCCATGACACTGTTGTGTTCGCTGCAACAAAATGAAGTGCAAATTAGTGGCAATTAGCGCTAACTCTGAATGCAGGAGGAGGATTATGGAAGCGAGGAAAATATTCTAAAATACTGACCTTTGACTGAGTCTGGTTTTAGCATCAGGGGAACTTTAATGTGAGTTTTTGGGGGTTTTTTTGACCCAGTGGCTTCTTTTAAACCACTTAAACCCATTTAAGACATGAAATATGCAACATTACAAATCTGTTTAAAGTCTTGAGTTGTGTTGTGCTCAGATAGAACTAGTTTGTGAGACATGTTGATCCACCAACTTAGCAATCTATTGCATTTCTAACAGTCACACAAAATCATAAAAAACACCAGACAGTTCATCTGGAAGTCATTCATGGTGTAGTACAGACAAAGATAAAACACTGGCCCCTTCTTCATCTCATAGCCAACCAATTAGTGTGACAAAAATAGTTGGACACAGTCCCTCAAGGTAAAGGAGAGGTTGGTTCTGACGCTATTCAGGAAGCATACATTCTAGTTTTGTTTTTTGGGGTTTTTTTGCATTATTGTTCCTCAGATATGCTAACAACCACATGCTCACACATTTGGGTTCTGGTGGGGAAGCGGCAGGGAGCTAAACTGTATAAAGCTACTTCCAGGTCTCATACAGGGTGTACCACTGATGGATTTCAAATTTTATTCAAAATCGCCATTATGAGCATTCGGGGCGCTGGCCCACTTCACGCACTGAATCCTATGATTAATTTTCTCATCAATTTTATCATTTATTACAATTTCTGCTGCTTAGCTGCTTAGAGGTCCAGCATGAACTGACCAAATGCTAATCTCTCTTTTCACTCACATGCTCTATGTTTTGCTGTATTTTCAGTTATTAATCCATGCAGCTGGCAGGAGTGAAGAGTGTAAATATAAGGAAGGTGACTAATGGGGCCCTGAGAGGTCAGTGCACAAAGAAAATGTAAATCTATGCTGCTTAGCACATGTTTAGCAAATGTCAGGAAACAGGCAAACAAAACATGCACAATAATTTCTGTATATTTTACCTTTTGCAGCTGCAGCCTTGACACATATGCACTATACTGAAAGTGAAGCACACGTCTAGCAGAGAATATCTTCATCATTAAGCCTTTGTCTGATGTTTCTCTTTTAATAATTGCATCATTATTACCTTCTCTCAAGCGTACTGTCCGTCTACTTTGTATTTTATCCATTCATCTCCGGCAGATTCACAAATTTTTATAAACTAAAACCACCTAACTATGTGAATATGAGTTATGTGAGTGACGAACTGAACTGACATTTTACCTCAGAGCAGCCTCAGTCCTCTGAATGCGGCCTCACCAATGCAGAACTGTGTGTACTGAGTGTAGTGGGATGTTTGACCTTCCTTTGAGAAAGTAAGCCTCCAGCTGTTTGTGGGATGAAGTAGATGGGTTTCTGCTTTACACTCTGCACTCAAGAACATCTCATAAAGGTTTCATGCGGTTGTGTTTACGGACTTCACTGTAGCAGTTTTGCTTCATCCTGGTGTCTGTGAAGGCATTGCTGAACTTGAGTTTGCACAGTGCATGGCGATATTATCATCATAGATTATTGGGACATTATGAACGTCCAGCATTGGTCCGCATGGTGTTGTTAAAAAAAAAAAAAAAAAAAGCCTCGTAATCTTTTGGCTGTTATGCCACAAAGCTAAACACTCGGTCTGACTAAATGGCTGCCCAGACTATCACAAATCTAACACTTGCCAACTTTCTGTGCATTGTGGGCTAAAATTATCATTTGGAATCTTGTAGTTTCGATTGTGATTAATCTTTTTCCCTCTGTTAAATGATCTAAATGCTGTGCTTTATACAACACATTATCCACACTAATTGCTGAGCAGTTTCCAACTGGCTGTCATTCAATTAATGAGATGTTTGGATAACTCATATGATGTGATTTTCATTTATATTGTACTACAGGGGGGCCAGTTTATAGGCTTTATATACGGTTTTGTTGATACTGTCAGCTTTAACTGAAAATCACAGTGCATTTTGGTGATACAGTTAAATCATTATATAGTTTTGACCAGATGCGGCTGCTACAGTTTTGTCCATTGAATCTCCAGTCGGGTCTTCAGCTATGCATCCCTTTCTGCCTCATCAGTAAGTTAAACTATTGTTGTCCATTTTGCTAATGCAAACTGCAGAAAAATAGAAGCACTAATCAAATCATGACACCAAATAATCTAAGAAGCAATATGAGGAGGCAACATAATTTCACTATTGATGGAAAGATTGTGGAAAAGGCTCACTCTGTTTGTTGAGGTGCTGCTGCCCTACACTTAAGTCCATTTTCCCATAATTGTGGCTGCAGATGCACAGCAAACCAATTTTTTCTGCAGTGCAATTATTGTACCTGGGTGGCTGTACTTTAACTCACACTTGATTGTTTTTAAGATGGCAGTTGTAATCTGCAGTCTGGTGTATCATCCATTTCACCTTTTTCTGCATTACTCTGAAAATATGTAGTGAACTAGAGACTCCCATTTTTTTTTTTTAAATGACACACACACCCTTTATTTATTTACCATTCACCCGACTTTGACTCATTTCTGGAGCGCTCTCTGAGGCTCTCATGTATTTACTTTAAAAGCAAAAATACTTCTCATCTTATGCTTTAATTATGTTGCCCCTGCTTTATACTGCAGAGTGAATGCAGTGCAATTAAATGACTATATCCTCAAACATTAGTAATGAAATTAAGCCTTTTAGCATGGATAATTAACAGTGCTTTCAAGTGGTGGATATCCTGAGCTGAAACTTTATACTGCATTGAATGGAGACTGTGTTTGAAAAGACTTAAATTTATGGCAGCCAATAAAAGTTCTGAAACTTTGGATGTGCTAATCTATGCAATGCTGACTTCATGCCTGCCGAGACTTACTAAATGTAGAAATGAGTGATGGATACAGTATTTTTAGACTCCTCTTTTGCGTACCTCTTTCACAGATTTACTGTGAATAAATGAATGCAGCTGCCAACTATGAATGGAGCAAACAGGTAACAGGAGAATAAGAAGGAGACGGGAAAAATATTTCGACTTTTAACCAGCATAGCAAATAGCTCTGTCTCTGTGGCACCTCTGAGTAGACCATTAAACAGGCAGTTTGGCAAACTCTGAACAGCCTGCAGAGTTTCAAAGCTAAAGATATATCCTGATGCTCTCTCAAAGCGCTGATCCCACGTCTGAAGTGGAGAAGTACTGCTTATCCGACAAGACTTTAAGCAAGTTGGAGATGCCGGATGCCCCGAATACAAATAATACAACACTCACAATTAGTACACGCAGGGGATCATAGGACTAATTTAACTAGAATGTAAAAAGTAAAGACCACCAGAGAATCCCTGTTATTACATGATAATTGCACAGTCCGTCCCCTGGATAGACATAGTCGCTTTGTTAATGTCACATCTCGAAATGCTAATTTGCAATGGAGACTGGCGTGAGGAGTGCGAGAAAAAGAAGAAGCAGCATGATAATGTTTTTTTTAAGTTTTTTTTTTTTTTCAAGTGCAGCATCGGGAGTCTGCCTAAAAGTGAACATGACATGATACCCTAAAGAGCACTTGTGGTTGAGGGTTTAACTGCCCTGCCATTTTTAATCACTGCAGGCGGCCGGGCGGAGACAGGCAACAGACTGGCTCGGTCTCACGTTGCCTTGTCACCGCTCGCCGCCAACCATTCCAGATGACGAGTGTCACTGTGCCACACTGATATGTTTCCCAGAAACCACAGCCTGACTGCCTACAGGAATATATCGAACTCCGGTCATTTCTGCAGGCTCTTTATTGTAAAGGTCAGCAAAGACACGGAATAGATGAGCTCTCCATATCACTCCTTAAGTCCCTCTGTAGCCTGTGCTGCAGTACACTGTAGCTCTTTATCCAAATAAAAACCCTGCACCTACAGTGGGCCGTCTCACGCTTTTGTTAGAATGCTGTATTCACTCGTGATCATTCAATCCTATATAAAGCTTTTGGGATTTAGAGATCAGGCGTTTTCACTCTGTGCCTCCTCCTTATATCCTTAGGTTCTCTTTCTTGGCTCTCACTCAGAGCAGAGAGCCGGGTCCCTTGTGTTGGCCCAACCCCTGGTGACGAGCTTCATTACATAACCACTGGCAAAAACTAAAATATGCAGCAAATCTGCAAAAGGCAAAAAAGGCAGATAGTCTGCCATGAAAGAGCCTTGGATTCGCCAGACATGTCATATAATAATTGCAAATTACAACAGTCACTGAGAATAAAGATGGTTTAAGACTGCTAGAGTCATGTGGCACTCTGTAGATTTGACATAGCTTTTTTAATTAATGCTGCATCTTATGTGCATTGATATCGCTTTTCTACTTTTCTTTTAATGCTTAACATCAACATGCAGACAAAAATGAGCCTTTTATAGCTAAATTCAGCACATCCGCATCACTTTGACTGAAGATTTATCCTCCAAATGTTATTGTATGTTTGTTTTATATATCTCCTATCTAAATGTGCTACATTGTACATTTCTGTGCTGCCTTCTCTGCCTCATAAGTGGCTGCTGCTGTAGCTGATGTCCTCACTTCAACCCACTACATAAGGATCATCCTCTGTCTGTTCCTCTTGATCTGAATTGTTCTTTCTTCCCTCAAATAACCCTCTTGTCATTTGTCTACAATAAAATGTAATTCAAATGTCGCTCAGTAAAACTGTTCAAATGTAGAATCATGGCTTAGATTAGTCATCTGAAGTCTCTAATCCTCTGACTGTAAAAGAAACTGCTAATTAATGAACATAGTCCTTTGTGCATACAGTACAAAAAGAAAAATATGTTTAAGTTATAGGGGAGCCTTAACTTGAAGAGGATTTTTTTTTTATTATAGGTCTTACAAAAGGTTTAGTCAACTGCATGAAGTGCCATAACTTAAGGCATTTGGAAAATAAACTAAAAAAAACTAAACTGGTACATACTACCTCCAGGAAATAGCCATATGCACGCACTCCAAAACTGACAGAAGCTTTCGTCTTCACCCTCTTTTCTACTTTTATTTTACCAGAGTAACTGCCAGCTATATAACTGACAACTATACAACAACTAAAAAGTGTGAAAACCCCGACTCCGACTGAGTACTGTGAAACAAATTTTAGCCCTCCTAAGCACTGCAGGTGGTGACTGAATGTTTTGCCCTCCTATGTAAGCTAAAGAATACAGATCTGACCACTCAGGGGTTTTAGAACTCATCAGATTCGTTTCTGTACCAGAGTCAGACAGTAACTCAGTGCCTGTTGGCTTGTTGGTTCTTGGATATCGCTATGGATTCCTGCTGCCCGCGGACTTAGTAGAGATTCCCCACTGCAGTTTGGTTAAGTTACACAATTTTTAGTGCTGCAAGTGGTAACTGTTTTGCATTTTGTTTAAATACATTTCTAGTCTCAAGGCCATTTCTTATTTGAATGAAATGTGATCCATGTTCCCCTTCCTCAGTTTCAAATGGTTTGAAATTTTAAAATCCATCTGGTAACTTTTGTGAGAACTGAATCTAAGACTACCTCACTGTGGAGGAACTGGGCATATAATTCTCGTGTTCAGTGTGTTCAGACACAAAAAATAAGACGTGCCTTTATTATTACTGAAGGAAATTGTTCCACCATGAATTGCCCAGAAAAAAGAAAAACATAACATGAGCATAGATGCAGTGCCTGATGGAAAAACAATAAGATAAAAAAATAAATAAAAATAAGCAGGACAAAAAAAAAGACTAGAATAGAAAATTAAGATTCTGAAATGGCAAAGTATTTTACACATGAAAATCAAATATTGTCCATGAAACTTGGTGAAAACAACAGCAGAAGGAGACAGAGGCAGATGAAGACATATAAGAAAAGGTTAAACAAAAAACAGAGTTCCAGAAACACAATTAGTGATCACTGGAGTATTTTTGCCGATATGGTGATTTTTTTTTTTAGGTGAAATGCATGGAATTCAAAGTGGGGGTTTAACAGCTGGGGCAGGTACAGCACACAGACAACAGTTAGAGCTTTAGGCAAATTCTGAGCAATTAGCACCCTTTTCATTTGATGGCAAGATGAGAATATCGGCTCCTTGTTTGTTAATTATCACAGGCGCCTCAGAGGACCAGTGCTATTAAATCAAGTTAATTATCAACCAGTGCCCCTTGAAAAAGAAGAATGACAAAAGCGCCGGTGGCCAGTAACCTTGGCAATAGATGAAGCCACAACCAAGTGTGGTCAACGAGGGAGGGAGGGAGGGACTTTTTTTTTTAGCTAAAGCTGTGAGATTAACATCCATAATTGTCCAATCTGCCTGCACAATAAAAAGCACAAATGCAGCTCAAAAACAAACGTAATTTCACTCTTGCTAAGAAGGTCAGGCCAAAATAATGACCACTTGAAAATGCTATTTCTTCTCCACGGTGAGCCACCTTCAGCTGCAGCAGGCTGGATGAGTGAAAAACAGTGTTTGTGGTGCTCACTGTGATAATGCTGGATGAGTAATTCAGACACTCTGTGAAGGTCTGAAAAGTGCTGAAGTGAACAAGGGAGTTTTTAAAAGCACTGCTGACTAGCAGATTCATAAGAGTAATGCGACAAGGACCAGAGAAGGGAAACAGATAAGAAAAACATTACAATGAGAGTTTTCATTCAGAGGGGTCTGTGACCTTTAAATTGAATGTTTTACATGAAAGCATCCGCAGATATTTTGAACTCCGTAATAGTAATTTATTGACTAGCAGCGTTGGCGAGATATGCATGCGGTCCTCCTGGGGCTTGCTCTGCTGCTGTTATCTTTCAAAGAACAGTGTTATTACTGTTGCAGATGAGACAAGAAATAATGACCCAAATACAGGGAAGACCTCAGATAGCACAGAACAAAGCAAGGGGAGGAAAAAGTGCAATCCTTCCCTCTCTGCAGCCAGGAGCTTGCAGAGGAAGTGTCAATCTGTCAGAGGGTGGATATAATCTTCTACATTGTGACGCATGGTGCGATCATGGTGCCCTGTCACCGGCAGTCCTTGTCGTTGATTAAGGCTTTTCATCCTCCACCGGGCTTAGCTCTGGGCTGCCCGCACTTTGTCTTGTGGCGTACGTAATTTCCTCCTCACAGTCTCCTCATCTTGATAGTGAGCTAATAGAAACTCTCTCCAGATCCGCTGCTAATGAAGACAGATCCTCAGATGGCCAAGCGCTCTCATTTATAACACCAGTCTATCAACTTGTTTTAAGTAGATTAGGCATGTACTGTGTGACAAGCAAAAGGCGGGGGGGGGCGGGGGGGGGGGGGGAGCAAGTGTATCAAAATAATTTATAAAGGGATTTTGCAGAGCGTCATTTTCATTTAAGCCACATCATCACAGCTAAAAGTTTGCTTGATCTTTACACAGTGAGGAGATGAGAGGACTGTCTGCAAAGATTGAAAATGTAATCAGATAGATATTCACTGAGCACATGGGTTTATGGTGGCTGGATAGTTTCCAGAATAGTGAGGTTGAAATTAATTAGCGATTATTTTTATTATTGACAAAGTGATTGTTTTGTTGTCAAGTTTGAAACACGACTCATGTCTAAAAAGTCTGGTTGAGGAATGTTTTGCCTTTCTTTACTTAGTGGCACAAAACAACTCGTTTCTAAGTGAAAGCAGATTTTTACAAAGTAACGTCAATTAATTAGAAATATAAAATGTAAAATAAGTGTTTGCATAAGTATTCACCACCTTTAAGTGGATAAGTCTCAATCAGCTTTGTACATTCTAGAAACTGCAATTTGCTCCTTTCTGCTTTGTAAAACTGTTCAAGCTATATCAGGTTGTATGGGGGTTGTGAGTGAGCTGCTGCAATAACTTGACACACTTTTACTGCACTTACATGATTTACATTTCACTAACTGTGTGACTTCTACACTCAAATCAGCACCACAGTTAACACCAGTCTTATTGAGTTATGAAAACTTCTCATTAAATTTTGTCCAACCAATGACCTATAATGAATTACAGGAATTCTCAGACCTTTCTTCTACAATTAGCGTTATTTTTAAATAACCATTTTTTTTTTAAAAATAACTTGTAGCATAAAAGGTAGTTTTCGGTTTTTATGGTCTTGAAATCCTCAACTTAGATTATCAGTTGAATTAATTTACTGCAACTAAAACTTACTTTTAATTCAATCAATGCAGACATTTTAGTTTGGATTACAGACTATTAAGTTGGTGTAATTACCAATATTATGATGGTAACACAATTCATTAAAAACAACTTCAATTATCTGAAAATACATTTAAATTTTAGCTTGTATTTAATTAAATGGTGATAAAAGGTCCCCTGAAATAGCACTAATTGGCTAAACTTGTGTTGAATCAGGTAAGTCGTGTTAAAGGGGGTAAATACTTATGCAGTCATTTTCTTAATGTTTTATATTTTTAATTATTTGACATTAGAAATCTGTTTTCACTTTGGCATGAAAGAGTCTTCCTGTTTTTTTATACTACATTGGCCATGACTTAATGTTGAAAAGCAATAAAAGGTGAAAACCTACAGGGGAGATGAATACTTTATCAGTGCTGCTGTTGTTCAACTAACCACGCTATAACTTCAGCCATTAGGTATATATGAATTATGAAACTCCACTAACATCACGATATAGGCAGTAATTTTGCCTAATTTTAAGCCAAACTAAATGCAGAATAGATAGAGCATTTTAGTGCATTCCCTTTTACCGCCGTGACCTGGTGTCCTGCAATTACTGAAATCTTTTTCTATAAAGCAGAATGGAAAAGTAGTGAAATCAATCATGTAACAGCAGTTCATAGGGACTGTGTTGTGTAGGTGGTAGATGTATCAACAGATTAGACCACATATTGAGATTAAATCCTACAGGAGTTACCTCTAAGCTTGGCATGTTGTCCTTTGAGGTTGTGTGTTTTCATTACGACAGCAGCTGACCTCAACCAGACTTACATTAGCCTCTAATGATTGTGCGCATCCCCCTCAATAAGCTCGAGGGAGCAGACAACTCTCTCTGGCAGAGCCTCTGGTTTATGGGTTTTGTTAACTAATATTACCATTAATAATTCAGCACAGCCCTTCCTTTAATAGGTAAATATTTCTGTAAATGGTGTGGCCTCACCGTTAATTTATATTTGTTACTGTGATGGTGTGCTTGTAAAGGCCTCACGCAGACATGTAGTGTAGTGTTGTGTAACAAACTGGAACCCATGATGCTGGTATCGATGTTGGTACTCTGCCAAAACTTTAACTGACTGTAACTAGAAGACATCTTCTGCATGAAGTCTAAAGAGTGAATTTTAGCTACATTTGTAAATTTTGCAAAGTTTTTTGTCGGTTGAGAGTTATTTAGATTGTCGGTTTATTTTGCAGATTGCTTTTTCAATTAATCTATCCATTTTTATTTTATTTTATTAGTCTATAAATGGTCAACACATATTCTCTCAGCCCGAAGTGGTATTTTATATTGCTTGTTTTACACAACAAAAAACAATCACACAATTATATAAAACACTATTAATATATTAAACACTTAGTTTTGAGAAATACAAGTCACAGAATGTTGCCACTCTTGCTTGAAAAATGACCCTTAAATGAGCAATTATCTGACTGTCAGCACAGTTGCTGATCAGTTTTCTTCTGCTTGACTGATCGACTTCATAACCAAACATAAGTGAATATTGAATTCCTAAAACATGTAAGGCCCCTTTCCTCATGGTGAACTATGTGCACGTCTTGGACTGTTATTTAAAAAAGAAAGCCTCCAGCTGTTCTCCATAAAGTGTTCAAAGATTTATGACTGGGGAGGATAAAACCTGTTTGACTTCATTGCGACACTGATCAAAACACTCTTTAATTTGTTTAGTTGGGTGCTTGTTGGCTGCATTAGGGTGCTGGGAGACGGTGACATGAAAAATCCCATCAGTCTCCATAGTCTCACATCTGCAATCAGCAGAACTAAAGGCTCCCATGAGATGCCTGCACATATTACAGAGCTACGTATCACTACATTTACCCACTGATAAGACGCATTATCAGCTCATTCTTCAAAAGACATGACATGATAATTCCCACATCATATTACTCTTGGGTCGCTCACAAGTTCAGGTTTTTGTTATCAGCTTTGAATTAAAAGAGCTAATGCAATGTAATAATCCTCTGCATGTGAAAGACTTGCATTCAGTAAAAAGTACAGAAGTTATATTAGTAAAATGTGGTAATATCAAATGTCATTCTGCAGAAAATCCCTAATAAAAGATTATTAACACTGATGCATATGTAGTATCTTCACTGATGCTGCTGCAGAGGTGGAGGTAGTGGAGAGAGATAGAAATGTCCTGAGGGACTCAGAGATCAAGGCCCGACTGGGGCACAGGATGAATAATAAGGATTGTGAGATGATTAATGGAGTAAGAAAGGAGCAAAATGAAAAACTGTCCCGTTGCACAAATCTGCTGTTTCGGAAATATTGAGGAAAGGTGGGACTGCTCTCGACCCGTAGACATATGAGGCAAAACAACTGAACACTGTTTTCCACAAGGTGCCAGGACCCCAAACATCTCAAAAACACTGATTTAAACTTCACCTAACATCGTCTAATGACTGCAGTTTAGATTAATGTAAAAATATTCTTTTGAAAACCATCCAAACTACAAGTACAAAGTGCCATTGAAAAACTATACTTAAAAACTATATTTAAATTCTTGACTAAATGTGCTTAGTTTCCATCACTTCATGTACAAAACTACATCAAATAAGTTTTTAACTAAAGCATTCATGATTCAGACTAATTAAAATTCAATATTTGTTAAACCCTATGCTGAGGCTTGCAATCTCTTATTTTTCTTTCCCCCAAGTTGTCACACTGGATGACCCAAGTAGCTGGAAAGTTGCAATTTATTTTGTACCTCGTGGGTAAATACAGTGGTCTAAATTCCAATAAACATCTAAGCCACGCCATTACATGCAGTCCCACCACTCTGTTGACAGAGATTATTCCAGAATTCAAGCCTGTGGTCATTTCTGTGGAGTGCAACTTTAGAGGAAATGTGTTGTGTGTTGCACTTGGTGGATGCTACACCCTGCAAACACATTAACATCAAAGAAAACTAAGCAATACGCATGCATTAAACATCAGCCACTGATCTTCAGTTATGATCGCTGCCTCAGTTTGTACGGAGGGACAAGGTTCAGGAGCTACACAGGAAGCAATGCTCAAGTCTATGGGAAAAAATCCATTAAATGCAAAATAATGATATGACTTCATGATGAAGCTCCAGCAACGGCAGCCCTCCTCCTCATAATTGAAACAGTGCAGCAGGATAGCAGAAGTCAATGGCACATAATGCAACAGGGCAATGAATGTGTGAGGTGTAATAGATCGTGAAAATGGCAGTCGGATGGCAAAGATGGAGCATTTCATTAGAAAGCCTGAATCGAGTCTGTATGGGTGGGTGTTGGGTGCAACACACTGCGGTGAAAGACTGGCAGTAAAGAGTGCCCACACAGTACACCTGGACGATGACCTTTTGTTCTCACCATACCTTTAATAAGAGGTTCTGAGGGCCAGCACCTTTTGGAACATATTTAAGTGCTGGACTTGTTAGGCTCCTCATCTAAAAAAAGAATCTTATGGAATCTTTCATATCCTGGATGGTATTAATGGCAAGAGATGTACAAATCAATAGAATGGTCATTCATCCAAATACCTGAATGCCACAGTTGAACTAAGGGCAACTGAAAGGCCACCAGCTGAAGAAAAGGAGGCTGAATTAAAGGCACTGCACTAGAATCAGTGGTTAAGAAAAGCCATATGGCTGGCAATAAAAAGACAGTCAAAGCAAACATAAATCTGACAAAGTAAAAGCAGAAAGGAAGTTTACAAACTGGCAGCAGAAAACAGATGAATTTATGATAGCAGAAGAACCATGCTGCTTCAGTAAAAGCAGTTCCTGTTTGCACTGTGCAGGAAAAATAATTACTAGGATTATTTTAATACAGAAGTGAAGATCTGGATCTGATGTTTATGAAACCAGATAGCTTTATCTTTACATATCCAACATTTTAAATTCAAAAAGCAGAATCAGTTCTAGATTCTGATTTGACAGAAAGCTACTAAATCTCTTGCATCTATATGTCCTCCAAAACAAGACTGATACTCTCTGTAAATAATTTTATCTACGTACATTTCATTAAAAAGAGGATGTATATGTTTATTCTTTCAGGATGCTGATGGCACCAATAGGACTAAATCTAGAGGAACACCCCAATATATCAAATGCTCTCCATGCCATGTACTAATATTTCTCTACATGGGTAAGACATCCAGAGAGGAACAGCCTAAGGCATTGTAACACTACCGCTGTGTGTGTTTGTGTGAGTGCATGCTTCAGCTTCACACTGCCAAGTTATGAAGCAGCCGGGGTCTACAATATTGTTTGTATTGACTGAGGAAAGTCTGCAGAGCCTCTATTACAGTCACGCTGTAAACAAAGACAGGACACGGTGTGTAAGTCCGACGAGTCCCAGGCAGCTGGAATCATGAAACAAACACAACAGCCCACTGAAGATGTCGTCCACACCTGTCTCTGTTCACACAGCAAATCTGTGGGAAACACCTTAAATCACTAATGAGTTCATTAAATTGTTCATTATCTGTTTTTTACATTTAACATAATTAACACAAATGAGTTAAGCTGTTTATTCTGCAGTTTATTCATAGTAATATTGAAGAGCAGAAAATTAAAAAAAAAACACAATTGTATATTTATCGAGTATGCTCTTAATAAAACAATGATACTAAAGAAATTGCATTTACTAATTGGCAACAGCAATACATCATGAACAATAGTGTGTTGATTATATTATTCAAATGGGAAATCACATTGTTGTCCATGAACAGTGTTTTCTGATCAGATGCCCCTAATAGCAGGACAACCTCATTTAACTGCAGCATTACAAATTACTGTTAACGAAACAACATAGTCTGTTAATGATGTGACAACAGTGGGGGGCTATGACTCACATAGTAGAGGGGTGGTTCGATGCCAGCCTCCTCTTCTACACATGTTGAAGAGCTAAAGTTTCAGCAGCAGCAAGAAAGCTGCACTAGCTATCTGCAATCACACTGCAATTGTTGTAGAAATTGCGCATTTGAATTTGTAGTGCAGTGTGTAGAGAGTTCTGGTTATGGGGTTTGCATGTTAACCCTGCGCCTGTGTGAGTTTTCTGCGTGTGCTCCGGTTTCCTCTCATAGCCCAAAGACATTAATGGCATAGTGGATGATTAGCGTTTTGAAATGGGCCATAGGTATGAGTGTGATTGTGCATGGTTGCCTGTCTCTTTATGGTGTTACTGTGATGGATTAGCAACTGCCCAGAGTGGACAGCAGTCTTGTGCAGGATAAAGTGGGTGTGGCTAATTGATGGATGTGACAACACGATATTAAGTTTTGGTTTGGCTGAGGGATGAAAAAGACCTTGAAAAATCATGGGTTAGGTTCTAATAACTACTTCGTCAGGGTTAGGGGAACAAGGTCATCTTTGTAGCAATCCTTTAAAGACAGTCCATCAGAGCATCATACTCCCTGTGTGGACTTTATCACTCTGTGATACTAAAATTTGTCATCTATAACAACATCACCTGCCTTTTCCTTTTTGCTCCCGCCATAATTACTGCCACTAAAACCCATTATGGCTCTATTTTGAGGCAACATTGATGCTGTTGTTCATTTTTGGAAGTCTTATTCTGAAATGAAAAATCATTTGTAGTCAGCATAATGAAGAAACATATCTACAAAGTTGCAGATTGTGTTTTGTGTGTTTTTTTTTAACCTGAGCATCGCAGAACATGTTTACCATGAACATGTTTAATTTGTTTTTCCTGCAATATCCAACTCTTGGCAACTATAAGGGCTTTGTTAAGGTTTGGGTGCAATTGGGGTCATCGTTAAATATTTAAAAAGTCAAATGCTCAGTTTTTCAGTATTGAGCCAAAGCCATTGTCTGTATGGTTTTGTAGCCTAAGCCTTCCTTTATATACTTTATCCTTCAGTTTATGTTCTGTTTCTGGAGGTTTTTCTACAGATAACCTGAAAGATGCAGCTCCGTGTTTCTGCATGTTTTCCTTGTGACTCACCGTGAATAATTCCACACTTAGAGGTGTCAAATGTAAAAGCTGGAAGTGGTGCACATGGAATGCCTTATTACTGGCCCTGCATTAGTAATCAGGACTTGGTGTAAATACAGACATCTCATTACGAGTGAGCTGAAGTGTGGTATCGAGGAAGGGCAAGGGCAATGACAAGGATTGTCTGAGTAATGGGCTCTAAAAGATCAGCACACCATTAAGTGGACCTGCGGTGCACACAGTAGCCCTACAGGCCCATTATGAAGCAAAACACAACCAAGTGAGACAACTAAAGCCCCTAATGGCAGTCTCCCTTTACAATTTAATGTTGTTAAACGCAGCTCTTTGGATGTTGTCGAGGAGTGCAGTATGATTGCTAGACTGAGCTATTGACAAAGAGTGTGGGAGAGGCTGAATAAAACATTACCCTGCATGTGTTTTTTTTTTTTGAATTGCTTGCATTTTTTAGCTAATTTGCACCAGTCAATCAACAGTGACCTGAAGTAGTGTGCACTCACTCCTGAAAAGTCAATATGTTAATGCATTTTGCTCAGAAACAATGACATTGTGCTTCCTCATACTTATCCTGAGCTTCCTGTCTCACTTTGTTTACATTCGATTGTGGAGACTTGACTTAGGCAAAGTGAGCAGACGGCAATTAATCATGTCCAGCGTCTGCCATCAGTGATGCCTATGTTATTCTTTGGACCACTGTAGGTTATAGGATGAACGTTTTGCATCTGTCTTGCTTAAGGCATCTGCAGGGTAATGAGAAAATCTGATCTGAATAGTAGATCCATAAACATTCACTGTAGAGCAGAACAGGAGCAAAATACAATTACTGCCTGGTTTGCAGTGTTTGTGCAGAACCTGACATGACTTGCTTCGCTTTTTCAACCTACCACAATGTAAACACTGACGACAATGTGAAGCTTTTGGGTATTTTATCACCTTATTGGATAGTGGCAGTGGAGAGGCTAGAAATGGTGGGGAATGACATGCATCATAATAACCTGACCAGCCAGGAATTGAACCAGGGACTTGTTGTTCAGGGCATATGCACTCTGTGTGGTCAGTGGTCATTGGAAAATGAATGGAAAACATTTTTGTCAAGATTTTACAACTTTATATAATTGGGAATTTTCTGTCACTGCTAAAAGTTCATCCATCCCATCCAACTGCACATGTAATTGAATATTTCCATGCGGCTCCGTCTTTTGAGCCAGTCGCTGCAGCACACAAATTGTAATCAAGGCCAGGAATAGCGCACAGAGACATGGGTGGCTGTTGACTGCAGGATTTAGGAATTCAGCTGAGCCTCCCCACTGCTGCTGCCGTGAGATTTCTGCCAGGCGCTGGTGCGCAGAACAAGAACTAATCTGGAGTGGTCTGTTGCAGTTAAAAGGAACTGGCCCTGGAGTCATGCATTATGGGGAAAGTGGGGATCATTTTTTTCCGTTCATTTCTACAATTTTCTCTGTAGACTGATGTAGAACATTTCTACTGAATACTGAATCTTCCCAGGGGTTGTGTTGTTCTTCACCTTTTGCTGCTCAATGCCCATTCAGCCTGAATTTAATCATTTAATATTTTCATCAGTGCAACTCCATTACCAAAACTGTCCTTGTTCCAATAAGATGCGAATCTGTTTCTGTTTTTAATGCAAAATTTTTTCTCTCACAAACACATTTCAAAAGCTGTATTTTCTTTGGATAATATACAAGGTAAGATCAACTTCATTGCACACACATTTTGTTTTTCAGGCACTTGGGGGACGTTAATGTGTTAGATGTCTTTAGTCTGAAGATATGTTCATACATATTCATGAGTAGGGGGCAGGCCTTAACATTCACAAAGAAAGTGAGGAAAATGCCTCAGCTCACGCATTGGGAATATCAATGAAAAATGCAGAAGTGGGCCCCTTTGTTCAATACAAGCCTTGCATTTTTTAAAAATATAAAAGTGGGGGATGACAGCCAGTAAATGTCTCACAACACAGCAAACACTATGTGTCCATATGTGGCAAATAGCAGATAAATCCAAGGGATGGGCATCACAACCTCCGGCTTCACGTGACATTTTGTAAAAGGTAAAGTAGAGATCTTACCTTTTTTATGCATGCATGTCTTGTAAATAATGTAAATTCATTGAGAAAGGGATGTAGGAATCTATAGCATCATGCTATATGGCTGGACAGTATATAACCACAAGCAGAGGAAACATTTACATTTAACGCTTATAACTTTAAGCATCAGCGTAATATGGGATGGATCTGCCCTCCCATAATCCTGAAATATGTGTGACGTTCTAGTTGCTTAACTAAAAGAGTAACAATAAAGATCACATCTTTATATGTATATATATATATGTGTGTGTGTATCTGAATTCACAGCACAGCCATTTTTTAAACTTATGTGTATGCTGTGGTTATAAAATCTGTATTTTAGCAGCTTGGAACTGATTCACAAGTGACCGCTGGTTAGCATGTGATCTTAATGGACAGCGTTTCTGTGACTGTTTCATACTCATTCTGTTGTCTGACAACGGAAACAGACAAATATGTAAATGAGAACAGCTTAATTAGGAATTCCACTGTATTAAAATGCAGTATATGTGAGCACAGGAGAAAAAACTGATGTAAATAGTGACTGATTTTAGGTTGAACTGAAGCACAGAAGGTGGTCTTCAGTTCCTGAGATGCTGGTAGTGCATGAAGACTCTTGTGTTCATTCTTAGAGCCAACAGCATAACATTTGGTGTTTGCTTGTTTGAGACATATTAGCAAACGTAGCTCTAGAAAGTAAACAGACGATTTTGTATTCACTTAATTGGTATCCTTTACTGTTGTAATTTGGAATTACTTGTTTGAAATTTTTGCTGCAAATTAAAATCTTCCCCTGTGAAATAATGCCTCAGTCCAAGACTTATCAACAAACCTGTCAATTACACAACAACACCGATGCTCAAGGACGATCACAATGCCCTACTTGGAAACCGTGTGTGTTTATAAATGTTCAGAAATGAGCCACTGAACCAGGAAATAAGGATCAAAACCTTATTGTAAAGGGACGCTTTGGACAGTTTGGTTAAATCCGCATGTGGCATTGTAACATTTGATAAGAGCAAAGATTAATTCAGCACCTTGTCGGAAGTGTCTCCTTTATGAGGAAGGCTTTTGCTGGGATGGAAAGATTATTTGCTTCATTGTTTGGGTTGTAAATCTTGTAAATTAACCAGAGTGCCAGTGGATGTCATCTCAGATTAGTGTCAACAGGCCTCTAATGAAGACGTTCAACCTGTAGGCGTGTTAGAGCCTTACATGCTCTGACTCTCTGATAAGACCGTTTGCTTACAGTATGACAGTTTTACACAAGAGCATCTGGACTTTAAAACATCATCCAAGAGGGCGAAAAATAAAGCTTAAAAATTAAAACTTCCTTTGTCCAAAGTCTGCAACAAAGCGGTTTTGCCAGAACACACATATGGGAGAAATGACTAAAGCGTTATAAAAAAGTGAAAGCTTGTTAAAGGATCACAGAGAAGGAGAATCAGCAGTTTAGAAAATAGGATTGCGATGAGAGTGTGAGAAATGGATCTGCTGTTGTTTTGGAGATCATCAGACTGTGGTCAGCACAGCAAGGCCACACAGACGGCCCCCTGACAAACAGATGGAGTGCCGGGAGGAGAAAGCAGAGGAGGTGATCCAGAATGTGGACACTCTGTGATCATAAAGCAGTGATAAGGAACAACAGAGGAATGGATGTCAGAAACTCCTCCAACACACTGAGAAAGCTGCTGTCTGCCCGTCTTCCCTCGTCTGTCGGTCTCTTGCCACTGCTGGATGCCTGTGAATTTCAGCGCTGTCGTATTCTCCTGCTTTTCGGCTCAGTGTGAAAGGAAAAAGGAAGAGGAGCCGATGAGGAGGCTAATTTATCCTGCCCTGTTCCTATAATGTCACACTAACTCACAGCAGCATGGAAAATGAATTACAAAAGATGGAGGAAATGACAGTAAACATATCCTGGATGATTTTCTGGGTATAAGGGGAACATTATCAGGTCTGGAACAGATTACACTACAAGGAAACTCATTTGGATGTAAAGGTTAAAAGTAATAGGCTTTGTGCTGCCAGTCAGTCTCTTACTCTGTTTATTGGAGCTTCTCCAGGCTTTGCATCTTAATGAGATGTTTTTTTTTTTTTTTTTGTTTCTGGCAGAAAGTTGTTAATGAGGGGGAACACTGAGTGCTGTCTTGTGCCACTAAAACCTATAGGTATGCTCTTAAATATTTGAGCATTCCCCTAAAACGGGAGACATTTCACAGTTTTTGGTGATGGAAGCTCTTTTTTCAGCTGTCAACTGCAGTAATTGTTTATTTCCCCGAAGTGGGCCTCTGAGACTGCACTTCCTCTCAGGTTGCACACAAATCTTACCTCTGACTGGCAGCTCTTAACGTGAACTCTGGCCTGAACTAACCCCAATAACCAACACCAAACACAGTTGGTAGATATTATTGGAGGCGGTGCACAGCTTCAGATAGGGGGCTCAGTTCCAGGTCAGAAATGGTTATCTCCATGTATTTGCACATCATGTCTTTTGGGAAATCACGAGAGGCTTTTGGGAACTCGTTTTTCTCTCAGATGCATGTCCTTAAAACACCTTCATATAATGTGAAAAAGCAGCGCAGACAAGTAGCAGAGTAGTTCAGAATAAAGGAAGAAAATTCAGAAAAGCAGGATAATAAAGCATAAATATGTTCTCATGGAGACTGCATAGATTTAAGAAATGACATTAAGGGTTTTTCTCCAGTTCTGGAGTGCTGTGATTTTTGATTAGCAGGTATAAAAGTGCTATTTGACAAACACCGCAGGTTCTCTGAAACACTTTGTGCTACCAATAAATTGATCGTTTTCATTACTGCTAATACAATAAGGAATCTGCAGTTCATCTGAGTTTATACCAGAATTGATCTACCCACATAATAAAGCAGCATGAAGGTTGGGAAAACTATGTTTTTTCTCCCAGGTAATCACTATGGCACACGTCCTGTGACTGCTGATGGAGATTTACACCCCAGAGAATGTGATATTGCTCAAAGGGTACAGGCTGGGTGGAGAATTAGTGCTGCAAAGATTCAGCAAGTCTGTTTCTTACTGTGAGAATGAATGTATGAATAAAGCAAACTGGAAAGATGTTATTTCAGTGAGGGATTCTGATGGGTCTTTCAAAGTGCTTGTTCTGGGGCTTCAAAAGACCCATTTGCCTGCTCTCTCCCCCCTAAACAAAACTAAATGATTCCATTTAAATTTCAGTGGCTTAGTAAAACATTCCTGTGTGGGTACAACTGTTTTCAAAAAGTGCTCAGGGAGAGTCTGATTGGTTTTTAAATACCACAACTGTGGGTCCTTTTCTGTTGTAGATGGTTGTCGTTTAACGACCACATTGGTTTTTACATACTGTGTGAATTTGCAGAAATGAATTCATCCCCACTAATTGAAATCCAGTGAGGCATTTGAAGTAGATGTGGATGTGGGACTCTGGAGAGATTTAGTGTGGAACGTAACAAAACTGCAGCCAAATGGGCTGTCATGAAAAATGAAATCAATAACATCTAGTGGAAATAGAGCAAATCCATTGAACCTTTCTGTTGTGGAAAAATCCTAAAATGATATGCTTCATATCAGCATGTGCAAACTGATTATTCCTTTCTTTCCTCATAGGAAAATAAAACACCTCATCACATCATTGTTCGAGAAATAAATGTCTTCTCTGGATGTTCCAACATACTGAAACGAGCAACAGCCTGCAAACAGCAGAAATGTGAGCAGCAATTAAAGCACTCCCTGACAAAGATGCATGATTAGGTGAGGCGTCACCAAACCTATGGTCCACCAGGGCGTCATGTCTCACTTGCAAATGATTAAAAACAAAGACGGATTGGCAACGATTCATACCAACAACCCGGCAAAAGCGCGCAGATTTCAGTGCGTCTTCAGGATGGCACCTTCCACATCCTGCACCCACTGATTCAGCTGAGCTACACGAGTTTAAAATGACCGTCTGATCAGACCTACAGACTCCTCGGATATTTTTTTGCTCGTGTGAGGAACACCAGCAAGGCAAGTGGAGCGGAAAAGAGAGAAGGGGGCTCCCGCAGATACAGCTGATGAAAGGGCTCATTGTATTGCCAAGTCTCCCCCCTCTGCTCGTCAGCTCTATTAAAACCAACGGACCTTTTTTTTAACTTTTTTTTTTTTTAATTCCTGAAAAACAAACAAAAACCTTGAGCAAAGGTGATTCATCTGTTGAGTGTGTGATCAGAGAGAGACCACAGCCCTCCGCAGCAGGGCTGCTTGCGCACCAAATATCCTCAAGTAAAGCCATTTTAAAGTCACTAAATGCGATTGGAATCCGTGAAAATGTCAACAAATGGCAAGAATGATGCTGATTTCTCGCACTTTTTCCTCTGACGATGATGCCATGCTCATAACATAGCTTCAAGTAGCTTCACACGCAAACATACAGTCTCATTTGTGCAGCAGAAGCCACAACACAGCTGCAGAACTCGCCATGCACGACTGTCACACCACTCCAGCGTGAAAAATACTCTTACCTTTCAATCCCTTTAACGCGAGCGAGCTGAAAGTGGAGAAAAAGAACTTCTACGGTCTGTGAATGTGTCCACTTTGCTTTCTTTTTCCTTTCTGCGTCTTTATTTGGCAGCACCAGCTCCAGTCAGTCCGTTGTGCCAAAACCCGCCACACAGATTTTTTTAAAAATCAAAAAGAAAAGGATAAAGACAGGCTTGGAGACGTGGAAACACCAGGGAGAAATGTTAGTAGTCGTGGGGAAGGAAATGCAGCTGCAGTGTGTTACTCCCAGACTCGAGGTTGGAACAAAAATCTCCTGTTTCTCGACCAACTCCGCCGCTCAGACGCTGTCCAGTAGCGAGTGGTGCTGAATGAGACTCCAGGGGTTGCAGAGATTTCCTACTTTTCTCTTCTTCCTCTCCCGCTTCCTGCACAAATCTGCCCTCCCACCGCTCAAGATTAGAAATGATCGCCTCTCGTTTCTTTTGGTGAAGCGCCACAAATTAGATCCTCACCAAATGTGAGCTTTGTCAAGCACTGACACTCTGGGTAACGCACAGTAGTTAAAAAAAAAAAAAGAAAGGAGGCAGGAGGTGGTGGTGGAGAGACAGGACAGTGACTGACTGCGTAAAATCATTGCTTGACAAATTACATTGAAATCTGCTGCATTTAAAAACAGATCAATAAGTTAACCCAGAGGTCGAGTCTAATGAATGTTTAATTGGTGTCTGACAAAGAGAAGGTGCAGGTTTCCATGTTTGAAGACTTGGTGGGATGTGGGATTGTGAAACTGTTTTTTAGAGTTTTTTTGTGATTTCTCGTGCAGAAAAGGAGCAGAGATTTTAAGAGAATTAACTGAGAGAGATTTTATGCGTAAAGCTGTGGCTCCTCTCCTGAGAATTTGCATCATATCTTCCTCGCTGCTGCTTTTTTTTTTTTTTTTTTTTTTTTTTTTTTTTTGCATTTTGGATGAATTCCTATACAAGGCAGATTAAGAAATTATTTACAGTAACGCACTGACGCATCTCTGTCAGATGAACAGGAAGGAAGTGTGTGTGTGTGTGTGTGTGTGCGCGTTCCTCGCAGCTGTGATCTCTGTGATGGTGATCCTGCTGATCCTTTATGGATATCAGTGGGGATCTAGAGAACCAAACGCTCCTCTCCAGGTTTAGGTCAGTCCTGTCAGTGCAGCTTTGTCTGGAACCACAACACACAAGTATTGAATTTCATTCTTAAGGCGCCGACTAGCGCATCTTTGGCTCCATTGCTCCTTGGTGTGTCCCTCATCTTCATGTGTGAATACTTGGGGAGTGTCTTTTTAAGTTCTGCTCCCTCCTCCTCCACCTCTTCCTCTTCTTCCTCCTCTTCCTCCATCGCCGTTGCGCACGCATGCGTTTCAATCACGCGTCTGGCTCTGGACGTTTATGTACTGTTCACTCGTTCAATGATTATTTCGGATCATCCCTCGGGTAATTTCGACTTGTTCGTTGGAATCGCTTTTCTTTATATGTTTATCATTACGCCGCTGATTGCAGCTATTGATTCATCAGTGTAATCAGTTCTCTCGCAGTAATGAATGAACAGAGCCGATCCAGCTGCTCCATCTGGAGCTGCACTTTAATCCGAGCACCTTATACTACCTGAAAGTCCTAAAAAGTGATGGTACAGTAGCGTTTGCAGGGTTTTTATATTTCAAAGCACTTCCTATAAGTTCCATCTCATAACAAGTTTATTATCTGTAACTAATAACTCAATTAAGCTTGAAGAAGTCATGTAATGATGATTATAAACACTTAATGAGAGCAGCATTCATGTTGCTCAGTGGTGGAAACCCCTCCTTTAAAGTGACACTCTATTTTTGATATCACAAAACTGATTAGAAATCATTTATTTGTAACTAATGATTTATTATAGTTCATGAATGACTTACTAACATGTATTGGAGCTGCTCATTTCATTTAGTGTTCACTAATGAGCACCCAAATCCTTTTATTAGCAGTGTCTACAACTCAAGATTTGATGGATTACAGTAAAAAAAAAGAAAAAAATCCATCCCAATAATTTAAAACATTTATAACTGAAGGGAGAAAGCTGTGCGCCTTTATTAATGACTTACTAACATTTATAACTGCAGCCTTGGTGCTATAGTGCTTTACTACCATTTAAAACTGAACTTTCAAATATCTTACGTACCATAAAATTAACAGGTTAGTGAAGAATATACCATTAAATAGATTCATCTGTTCTAAAAGCGTTAGTAGTTGTAGGTACAACCATACAAAATCAATGCTTTAGTTGTGAAATAAATGATAAAACATTCAGTAGGTGCTTAATACCCAAAATAAGGCATCAGTTAAATGTAAGTTGCAGTCAACTCTCAGTATCATTGTAAGTTAGGTCTCATGTTATTTAAGCTGTTTTTTAAGGGTCAAATGTCAAATCAAATCCCTCCTTCAGTTATCTTCAGTTAAAAGGGTTAAGAAATGGTTGTACTTTCATCCATTTGGGAAGTTGGTGTAAACTTTAACATTAATTAAGTAGTCTATAAATGGATTTTGGTTCAGAAAGCGTTTTGGGGGTTTTCATGATATATTGAAGAGCAGCTGAAAAAAGAAAGCAAGTGACAGTCTGGAGGAAAATGCTCCCCAATCTGGAAGCATTGTTTTTATTACTGAATAAAACTTCAAATTGACCTATTCAGAATTCGCATATGGTTTATTAGCCATTAATAAGGAAGTAATTACAGCCTATAAAGCCTTCATTGTGGTGTTTATTTGGATGCGTCCGCATTATTTTTGAAATCAGACTGAGGTGCATCTGAAACTGTGTGCTGCAGATGCATTCCAGTTTCTAACAATCGGCAGTGTTGAGCGATCAAGCAGTTGCACATAGCTGGCAGCGACTGTATTTATCCTTACGTGCACTGCATGTGTACAGGAATCCCACTCTACGACTTCTGTTCACACTCTGAGCAAACTGCACGGACTTTCATTCTCATTTTCATCCAAATTGTCAATAAAAGGTTGTCTTTCATGAAGGCTTTATTATAGCTTTGGATTTTAGCTCATCTCCCAGCAATGTTTAGTAAATTATGCAAAAAAAGGCACCCTGTAAACTACTTGACAAGGTACTTAGATAGTACAAGAAAAGACAGTTTGCATCTGCATGTATAGTCAGATCGAGTTAGGCCACCAAAGCACAAACATCCCATAATGTAGAGCGTGTAGTTACAGTATGTACTAACATTCTTGTGGCCGTGATGTAAAAACACTCTGATAAACAACTTTGAATAGCTTTGTTTTTTTTCTCTCTGCTTGAGTGCAAAATTCATGAGGAACTGTCATATATGAAAAGCTTGTCAGCAACCATTTCCCTAAATCATTAAAATAGCTTGTCCTGTGTTATTCATAAGGCAGCCCCGTTGTGCTCTGACAGCACTCTGCTATGATATTATATTGTTTTCTTGTTGCTCATCCAGCATATAGCAGTGATTAAAACTCACACAGACGCCAGCACAAGTTCACAACTCAGCTGCAAAATGTTCTGGCAGTAGAAGAAATGCACAGATTTTGAATTATGTAAGCCGTTACATTGGAGTTCCAACTATATATTTTTTCTCACCTCTTGACTGGAACAATTACAGGATAAATGCACTTTTCCCCCCCAAGAGCGTTCTCACTTTGAAAATAATGAATAACACGATGAGACTTTGAGACTTGAAGGCATAGTCGTGTTTATTAGAAGTTTTATACATTTGGAAAATATAAAACCTACCAAAATGCTCCACGGTTTTAATTACTGAATTGATGAGGGCTGAAGCAGGATTAATAAATAATCTTGGATGTAATAAAAGTCTCACCTTGGCCAGTCACATGAGCTTGGGGGGTCCATGAATTATTCTGTTCTCCCCTCACTGTGATCCATCTCAATTGGGTGGGCAGCAGGATTTGATTAGCTCTCGTCTCGTACTGCAGTGACAGACTCGGGATCCGGAGAGTGATTCTGTGTCCGTAAATACAGAGTCACACCCTGGTTTAAAAAGCCAAATAACAAATAAATCAAAATGAATCTTTGGAATAAAACAGGTAATTAGTGAGCTGGGTGTGATGTTGCTCTCAGTAGGTAGAAGCTGTAACAGAGCAGATGAGACGTGCTGTTATCTGTAGATATTCCTGCTCATATTTATGCTCATATCTATCTGTGTCCTGCCAGGGTGGTGATGCAGTGCAGGTTGCAGGACTCGGGCAGACAGGGCTTCTAATGAAAGCACAGAGAGAGCCTAGAAGTCTGCACAGCACAACAAATACGTCTTCAACAGAGGATCTTCAGCTTTTTGGAGAATTCACTAAATCATATATTTAAGAGCAGACCAAAAATTGGGATGTTTACAGACTCGTGAAAGCAGGTCACAGAATGTTTTCTTTATAATTCATCATCTTTTAATGTGAATGTGGGTATTCAGAACACATTATTCTGAGAGTGAAAGCATACTGTTGCAGACTTTATCGGTTATGATTATGAGTTGCTCTGATTTATTTACCTCCTAATTGCCTCTACTATCTATAGGCCTGCTTTTGCACATACAGTCCCTACATAGAGGAGTGAAAGTGACACATTTAAAACCCTTAAATTCAACACTTCTCTCTGTAAACAAACCCGGTGGCAGGGCAATGCCGAGCTAACGGCAGATGAAAGTCTCCATCTGTGCTTGCACCTTACTGTAATCGCAGATGGATCGGTAATGTGCTGCACATTACATGACCCCAAACATCAACCAGAAATTAATGAGATGGCGCAGTAGTGAAAGATTACAAAAGCTGACTGTGTTGCAGTCTGTGTAGCCGTCTATCTGTCTCCGTCATCCGGACTTTGGGAAGCGGTGATGGAGGCTACATTTGCAGCGAGGTTGGGACAGGCAGCTTGAGCCTTGGGACTCGGAGCAGCAGAGTTCTGGGCGTCGGGCCACGGATCTATCTGGCCCACTGTCCTGCCTGGCAGCGCCGCGGCTTTCCACAGATGTAAATGTAACTGTAGGTGGCCCTCACAGCGTTAAACACTGCTTAACAGCACACTAATCTCTCTGGTCTTGTGGACTTTTATTAGCTTTGACATATATGTTTACCAGTTTCTGTACTTTACTCCACCACGGCACTTTTAACTATGTTTGTTGCTTCAGCATGACATTTTCCTTATTAATTTTCTATTAATATGAGTAGCAACAAAAAGACACTCAAGCTTTACAAATAATATATAGTCTCATGATGAAACAGATTTAAAGTGTGGCACTGGGCATAATTGTCTAACCTTTGGAACTGGAAATAGTGCTTAAAGTGTGTAGAACAATAACCTGAAACAGTAACATGGAGGCTGATTACATCAAACAAAAGCTTTAACACCTGACTTTGTCTAAAAAACAGAGTTAAAATGAGTCCAAGATGAGTCGTGAGATGTGCACGGTGGTACATCAGTGTTACACATCCAGACTACGATGACATTCGTGGTGCAAAAAGTCATTTTCGTCATTATTTCAGGCTCAAAAGGTGTCAGTACACCATCACCAGGCACATGCAACTCTATTTCAGACCACTATGACCTATAACCTCTTTCTTGCAGTCAGCTTATTCCACCACCTACTGGTGACAGAAATAGATGTGTAATTCTATAACTGAGCTCTTAACAAAATGTTAAATTAAACCTCTCAACCCCAAAACATGCAGGCGGGTTTGAAAAGCGCATAACATTTAAACATTTGCCAAAAACACACCATTTATCAGAGCCAGAAAAACAGACTTTCAACTCTCAGATGGGCCTTGATCTAGTCATGCATAAAGTACTGTTCCACTGGGAAAACTGAACAAATCTTGTTTAAAAATTTGCCAAAAGTATATCACTTGTACAAATCAGATTCTGTAAAAATTAAAAATTCTAAACACACGGCAGAAATTCAGAGACTCTTCAGCTGAACTAGGCTGAACTGCAGGCTGTGTTTAAACAGAGCAGATAGAAGACAGGTCTAATAAAATAAGCTAAAAAAGTAGTAAAATATCTATAGTGTGTAGAGTCACTGTGTTTTCCCCACTATTAGTAACATCTGTGGGAAAATGTAAAGACATTTTGAAGTTCTCTCTACTTGTAGCCATGGTTGTACTGTTTCCATAGAGGTGCAGGACTTTATACTGAGTTGTTTTTTTGCTTTTTTTTTTTTTTTTTTTTAAAACCCACAGTCAGGAAAAATGTCACAAGAGCAAAAACACAATAGATGTGGAAATGTTCTCACATATCATGTTAATTAAATATTCTGGTCTTCAACAGACCATCCACTAGCAACTTATTTAGAGCTTTTTTTGTCCCAAACAACATAAAAAAATTGCATTAAAAAAATGGCATTGTCAAAAAACTACAAGACTACTACAGTGTGACTATAACCCATCTCAAACCTACCTATCAGAATAAAATATGACCCTGAAATGGCATTATGCTACTGCTAGAAAAATATAAAGTAAAAAGCAAAAAACAATCTGTTGCCCTCTTTGCTCCGGTCGTGACTCGCTTCACATTCTTGTCCTCAATAGGCTGTTTTTTTACTGCCGGAACTTAGCCTTGGTTTTGAGATGGACCAAACCTTTGTATGTGTTCCAGCCTGAAAAACTGCCCCTGTAGCCTGTCAAATCTTTCAAGGGAGAAAGAAGTTCTGTTTCCAGAGAATATTCTTCTAAGTGGCCCTGAAACAACTGCTGTGCAAGTCTACATGCTGATTGGTTAAACTCAGAGAGGACAAGAAGTGGCATTTCTCTGTCCTTTTATGTAACTACTAATTTCCACAAGCAGGGATCGATCAATTTTATCTTTCTGTCAATGTCCTCATCCAGCAGCAGTCTCCTCATCTCTAACAAATGTTTTTGTATTTTTACCATATAGGCTAACAGAATGTTTTTGCGCACTCAGAGTTAATACTGTAGTAAAACGTGCACCACAGTGGAAGTAGAACGGCTCAAAGGACTTATTATGAGGCTGTTTCTGTAAACATTTGTGCTACATTGGGCCTATGAGTTCCTACAGTGGAAATCTGCCTACCAGCACTATCATCTACCAGACATTCATGACACCATCTGACATCACTAAAACTGGTACCAACCAATCTGACACAGATTGGAATCAAGACTTTATTAGACTCATTTTGCTCACTGTACTTCAGGATTGTTTTAAATATCACGTTGTAACTGCTGCCTTGGGGATACACACTCGTGATTAAATTCAAGTTCATATGTGGTTTATTTATTTAATCATATGGCATTTAATTAACAATTCATGTCTCTCACTCAGCTTCCTCTAAACAACGTTAAATCAGGTTCCCTTCTGGCGCCATTCATCACAAGTACAGTATGTCTCAGAGGATTTTACAGAGACTGAGACTGTTAATCAATCATGCAACAGCATGGTGTAAAACAGTAATGTAGGAAAACAAAACATAACCACTACAAAGCACAAGACACACACAAAAACAAGCAGAAAAGACAACAAATGAGAAGAACAACGGTAAACCTTTAACATGGACACAATAAACACGATGTAGTCTTTAAAACAACAAAGGCACATCATTTACTATTGTTAAATCTACAACACATTCTGCAAGTGCTTCATGTTGGAAGTGTTTGGTGGCATCATGTATTTCATTCTGGACAAATTGCAGCAGTACTTTTGGTATTGATGGCCATATACCAAAGCAGTAAATATCTACTAAAGTGTAGCTGGTGTTGAGCTGGTTTGTAGTTTTCTGTTTACTGAAAATCTGTCTATGTGCAGTTTTTTTCTGCTATATATGACTGGAAGTGGCAAAATAATAATCAGCAATGCGTTGGATCATTGCAATCCTTTTTATTATTCAATTAAATATAAAGGAAACTATAAATTCAAGGTTTGGTTTTTACTCTTATGCTGTCAAACAACCATTTTCTTGTTTTTAAAAGATGCCATAAATGATTATATTTGAATATTTACTGTTCAGTGTTGAACAGATTGAAACAGTGTGAATATTACAATGATATACATATAATATAGCAGCCAATTTGTAATATATAAAAGTAGCTAATTAAAAAAACAACAAGGCATGGTAAATGTCATCATGAAAAACATATGACACTTTGTTCTTCATTCAACATGTTTGCTATGTTCCAGTGAAAGCATTCTTCTGCCAAGCTATTATTCTCCTGCCGTCACTCAGTGGGTTGGTGCACAACAATGCCGCTCACTTAACACGCTTCCAGGAAGAAAAGGCTGAAGAAACCCGTTGAAAAAGCAACTGTGAAGCAGTGAAAAATGTTGCTAGTAAAAGACAAGAAATTCAGTTGTGGAAACAGAATATCAGAAAACAATTACAAATTGTTACATGAAAAATTTTAAAAGAAGTAGCACACTGAGCTCAAATGTTTGGACTTAACCAAAAATAAATAAATAAAATATGTAAGTGGCTTCCCCGGTTCACGTCCCAGCCTTCCCAGGATTTAGCCTTTTCTTAACAACCACAGGTATTTTAATTACCATCTATTTCACATTAGACATGCATGATAGGTTTTTAGGTTGGTTGCTTGTAAAAAAAAAAAAATTTAAATTGTTCCAACAGCTCTTCCAAGTTTTTTTGAAAGAAGTTTTTGGAAGTGTCATTCCAATTTATCATAATTTTGAACACAAGTTTCTAGATAGATAACTGTTTAAATGCAAAGTTGCCTTAATTAGATTTACTTTAGTGTCATTTTTAGTTTTTCATGTTAGATAGCTTTTTTAACTGAAGTTGTGTATTTGAACACAGGACATATTGCCTTGGAATATGTTCACCTTAGCATGCCCTTTGTATCATATTTGTTCAACCTGCAAGTCCTCTAACACACCATCTTAACTTTATAAATTTGTCTCAGCACATTCAACATGTAGGAGAGGGAACTTGAAATCTTGAACTTGTGATTTAAAAAATGAAGTTATAAAAACAATTTTATTAAGTTACTTGAATTAGTTTTACAACAATTGATGTAGAAATTTGAGTTTTAGCAAAAAACAATGTAAAGTTGATGCAGTTAACAATAATGTCAACACAAGTCCGTAAAAAAATCTTTGCACCTTAAAAGAGTCACCTATATCAGTCAATTTTTCTTGCAACCATGCATTTAAAACTTTTCTGAGAGTAAGTATCCTGAATTATTTTTTGGAGTGCAATAACAGGGATTTACAAGGGCAAACTATATATCAATGAGTCACATTCTAAAATCACTATTACATGAACAGGAAATACAACCTGGAAACTAATAGTTGGTACAGTGCAGACTTCATGAACGCGATGAGACGAAACCAAAATGTTTTATCACTTAACTGACCGAATCACTATCGGAGGCTAAAGCGCATTAATGATAGGGTGGCAGGAATTAACATGGGGAAGCTGTTTCACTTTAAATTACATAGTCAGGTAATCTGGGGATCTGAGTTGCAAGCTTGAAATTTCCTTTGCTCCTTTTCCACACATCAATCCCTTCATTTATGCAAAGAGGGTGTTTTAATGCATTTTAATGTATTAATACAGCTACTGGGTGTCGAGAAAATAAATGATAAACCTTGGCTGAAGTTATTACCTCCTTACTTTCAGGTATAACTTGTGCATCATCCAAAACTTAGCAAGGATCCTGGTGAAACCCTGATGAGCAGCCCTGCAGCCAAACAAACAGTGGCAGTGCTCGAAAGAAAAATCAAAGTTTGTTTGAAGGTTTTTGAAGTGGTAACCTTTGACTGTTGGGATTGAACTGTAGTTATTTTAGGGATTTTACTCACATTTTTTTTTCAAGGAGTAGTTTGACATTTTGGGATGGACATTTGTTCACTTTGGTGCCACGAGTCAAATGAGAAGGCTGATACCATTCTCATGTGTACTGATAAATATGACGCTACAACCAGTTAGCTCAACTTTAACACTGGAAACAGGTAAACAGCAAGTAGAGCTCTGCCTCAAGGTAACAAAATCTTTTAATGTGAATGTGGGTATTCAGAACACATTATTCTGAGAGTGAAAGCATACTGTTGCAGACTTTATCGGTTAGGTCTGCAACAATGCTTAGGTAGGTGGTACGTGTCAAAGTAACATCCACATGGATGGCAGGACCCAAGCCACCAGGCCACCTTCTTCCATTGCTCCGTGGCCCAGTTCTGATGCTCACATGCCCATTGTTGGTGCTTTCAGCGATGCACAGGGTTCAGCACCCTGACTGGTCTGCGGCTATGCAGCCCCATACGCAACAAACTGTGGTGCACTGTGTAATCGAACACCTTTCTATCAGAAACAGCATCAACTTCTTGAGCAATTGGAGCAACAATAGCTTGTCTGTTGGATCAGACCACACAGGTCAGCCTTTCACTCTCCACATGCATCAATGAGTCTTGACCACCCATGACCCTGCTGAAAGTTCACCACTGTTCCTTCCTTGGACCACTTTTGATAGATACTGACCACTGCAGACCAGGAACACCCCACAAGAGCTGCAGTTTTGGAGATGCTCTGACCCTTTCGTCTAGCCTTCACAATTTGTCTCTTGTCACACTCGTTCAAATCCTTACGCTTGCCCATTTTTCCCGCTTCTAACACATCAGCTTTAAGGACAACATTTTCATTTGCTGCCTAATATATCCAAACAACTAACAGGTGCCATGATGAAGAGATAACCAGTTTTATTCACTTTACGTCAGTGGTCATAATGTTATGCCTGATCGGTGTATTTATATATACTGTATGTGCAAAGTAGCAAGTTGCTTCCATGTTGCCTTTGTGTTGAAATTTAACAATGTGACTGTTTTTGCCTTACCAAATGTTTCCATACACTGAACAGAGAAATTAATGATAATTCAGCACGCATCACAATACTATATAAGTGTTGTTTTAATTGAAACACATCATGGCAAGTGCTCTGTCCACAACTGATGCCTGGGGAACATTTGATAAGGTAAAATCAGAGGCAGGTGAGACACTGTGTGAGATTCTCAAATTCGGCTAAAATATTTAGCAGAACTTAGTTTTAGCAGAACAACAAACAACTTTGAACAAAGTCTGAGACACTGCAGCAATACATTTCCTGAATGATGTCTGCTTTGACATGGACTGACCCCATTATCAGCTAGCCTTACATCTAATTTCAACAGTAACTCCCAATATGAATTTCTGTTCTGTTAGCTGAAGGTAACCTTTGTGACCATTATGTGTGGAGCATCGCTGCAACAGATGCAGCTGGCTCAGTTCACAAACAAGAACAGGATGTAAACATAGTGATGGCAAGTTGTGAACATGAAAAAACAAATGAAACTTTCTCACCTTGAATTCTCTGCACATATTTAGTTGTCTGTCTTTGAGCTGCTTAGATAAGTTTCAGGTGTTTACTCCCTTTCATTCTAAACACCATGACATTATTCAAACTTTAGTTTTTGCATCTCTAATGCTAGGTATCTATTCAAATACCAGATATCTCCATACACGACTTTTAAGGTATCTTTTACACTATTCTCAGCAGACCTGTTGCTCCAACTGCACTTGCCAATGCCAATCTGGAGAAATCACCATGTCCAGTAATCCACCTATGACAGGGGGAGAAACTGTATCTTGAATACTATTGCAAAAAGCACCTCAGTGTTTTCAGAACCTGCGTGCCAAAGCATCAGTTCTCATGGCATTCCTGCATATAAATGAGCAAAGTCCTTTAATTAAATAATTCCTTATTCAGTACATATTTCACTCAGAAACAATGAGCTTGCAAAGTGCCCATTTTATTCCTAAAA
The DNA here is from genome assembly GCF_022539595.1 of Amphiprion ocellaris. Lineage (NCBI taxonomy): Eukaryota > Metazoa > Chordata > Actinopteri > Pomacentridae > Amphiprion > Amphiprion ocellaris. Next base: position 23,243,906 of record NC_072773.1, read on the forward strand.
TAATTTCTACTTCTGCCCTCAGAGATGTGCTTTTCCCATCCTCTGCTTTATCCGTTGCCACAGTTTATCTAGGATGAGAATGTTGCCGACCATACATTGTGTGAACGTAATCCAATTCAGAGAAATGTTTGGGGCTGCAGCCAAGAGTCATTGTTATACACTGAGACACCCTATCTAGAAAAAGCCACCAAACCGCTTTTACAATCACAGCATGCAGGATAAGTCATGTTTGGTTTTAATCCTCAGAAGCAGCTGCAGTCGGAGCACAACTACAATGCATTTTATAGCAGATGAACCTGTATGGTGTGGGAGAAAAGCCTGTCGAAGATGAAGCTACAAAAATATTTACGCATGAAAATGATGTTTATTCAACAGGATTATCAATGGCCAGCGACAGAATAAAAGCCTTTGAGGTTATATTAGAAAAATATACAAAGATTTAGCGACTGTCAGAATGCAAATATAAGTGCAGTAGCACTTGCATGCAGTATCGCGTAATTGTACAAAGATGTACCCTCATGGTCACAAAGGAAATTTTTTAAATAGAGTTATGGCCTGGTCTGAAAATGTAAAAATCATATTGAGCATTTGAGCTTATCTTAATTGCTTTTGCTTGTGATATTTCTCACCAGTCCATCAAAACTTAACCGTCTTTACTGTTGCAGTGTTGAGGATAACTCGGCTTGTGTTCTGGCTGCTTCTAGGAGGATCAAAACTGTTAAAATGTGTTTGAGTACCTTAAATTAAACCTGTAAATTGCGTGAGGCGAAGAAGTAAACCTGTAAGATATTTACTGATAAAAATGTTTATTCGTCCAGAGGAACATTAGCCAGCAGCAACAGGAAGAAACCTTTGATGTTTGGACCCTAAAGATTGCAGCAGCACCTCTAACTGGCTGTCACCTGGACTTATTGCAGATTAATATCATGTTTGTATCCTTCCAAGTTGCAAGTTGACACAAATGAATAATGTATGAAAACTGAAAAGTGGCGCTTTATTTAGGCATCTGCAAGTGTGTTCATTCATGTCATCTGTTTCTGTTCAGTGTCTGTTCTGACTTCAATATGTACAAATACTATGAAAAATTAATAGTTTATTTTTGGAACATAGGTGAATGTGGCAGTTGTAGCATTAAATATTAATGCTGATATAGCTATTGATCAGTTTTACAGGAGAAAGTCTTTTTAAAAATGAATGAATTCGATAAATCCTTCCAGTGAACTGCTTTGTAAGACTCTCTCAGATCACCATTTGCCTTGATATTTTGATATTTACAGCGCTGAGTTTAGTATATGCATGTGCCGTTTGTTTTTCAACTCTAATTAGAGTATCTGTTCTTCTGTGTGGTACAAAGTGAAGCTGGGATATGTTGCAGATGTACCATTTGCAAAAAGCACAAATGGTTATAGCAAATCCAGCCTCAGTACCATCCAATTATTATACATTCAAGAGAGATTCTACACATGCATTCATTGGACTGTTTCATCATTGGAGCTGAATTCAATCCCTCTATCCCCTCTGAGTTTTTAATGTCTTAAACATTAAACCTCAGGGAACAACATGCCTGTATGTCTTTTATGAAATATATATTTAAATTCTTTGTATCTTGTAGTTTTAATTAGAAAAAATATTCTGTGGCGTTTGTTAAATTTTAATGCAAGTTGCTAAGAAGAAATTTCACATAAAGACAGCTATCTCGGTAAATGAAAGGCAACTCTTTTTTTTTTTAAATGGCAAGAATTGTTAAATAGAATTAGTGAACTTTAGAGGTAGAGGTAAACAAATTTTGCTACCTTCTGACACAGCCAGGCTATCGGCTGTTACTGTTTCCAGTCTTTATGCTAAGCTAAACTGAGCTAACCGGCTGCTGGCTGTAGCCTTATTTATTGAACAGACATGAAAATGGCCATAAGAGCTTCTCATCTAAGTCTCAGCCAGGAATAGATGTATTTCAGCAAATGTCTTTTTTTTTTCCTGCATTAATCTTTGAGATATGGGTCATTGCAACAAGTTGTAAACACAGCACTAGCTGTCTCCACAGTGGGTTATTCCATCTAAAATCACCAGGGCCCTTCTGCTCCATCATCTCTGAATTGCTTCAAACTTTTTTATTGTAAACTATGAATATTTAAAATAGTGTGTGAGAAATTTTAGATCGATTTATCAAATGCTTTCCCAGAAAATATATATTTGTTAAATTGCCTGTCAATCCACTGTCAGCTGGTTTTCACACAATACAAATTGTGACTATGTTTGAATGACATTATCTCAGGAATCTTTCAAAAACCGAAAATTTTCACTTTTATTTTTCATCATGCAGTTGTCTCAGAATCTGCAATATTGAACAAGTAGATCAAAAGCTGCCATGACAAGTCTTATCTTTTTGGGCCCACATTAACAGAGCATGCAGAAGACAATTAGTGGTATTTCCCATACTATAGGTAGTTGCATGTTACAATAATGCAAAACAAAAAATCTAGAATACTTTGTAAAATGTGCAAATACCTCTATAAATATTCATATTTCAGGCTATTAAAAAATCTGGCAAATTAGAGATGGTTCAGCAGCATTCTAAAAATGAATTGAATTATCCCAATGCATTTTAGGTGCATTTTGAAGTATCAGAAAAGGTTAATGGAAACAACAAAATTCAAAAAAGTTCCTCAATCTCACAAAAAAAAAGATGTGTGATGAGATGCTTCTGCTTCTTTCATTGTTTTTGACTACATGAAACATCCTCAACTCAAGCTAGCGTGGAAGAATAAGTACAATTTCCCCCAAGTGAAATCACTTTTCTCCATTTTTCTTGCAAAGGTGGCTTTTTTAGCAGTTGGCAAGCAAAGCAATTGGTTTTGTTTCCAGCCTCCAGTTACTGTAGCCTCTACCGCCACACTGTGAGGACACTCGTATTGAATCTAAACAAGCATAATTCGTAGTTTTTTCAACATGTCAAAAGTTTGCCTCAAATTCTTTTGACAGTTTTATGGAAACACAACTACAGATATATTATCACCCTGTAAAAGCAATCATTGTTTATTTGCACAGCATCAAGCCGGAATAGCAAAACATTACTTTGTAGTGGTGTTTTGTCCACATGGTGTACTTAGGTTCACTTTTCACTCTCCTCTCAGCTCTGGTTTTGGTTTCCTACAACTCCTGAGGGAAATATCAGACTTACTCTGGCAGCTGTTGGGTGTTCAGTAGGTAGCAGAGTGGGCATATTAAAGCTTTTTGCTGGAAACAACTGCATATTGCAGTTGGAAATGACCTCAATGAGAGTGGCGGGACTGAAGAACAGTGTTATAAAACCAAAAGTTTTATAACAAAAACTGGTGGAGTTGTGTGCCGGTTCACTTTTTAGATAATGTAGAATATTGAGTAGCTTATTCAACATATAACTTCCACTAAACCATTTGGAAGGCTCATATAAACACTGCATTGCTAATACATGCCGTAAACAGAGATCTTGCGTGCATTTTAACTTTGAAACTGAATGTAACCTTTAAGCTGGAAATGTCACATCTAGGTTTACCACACATGCTGGAAATAGAGAGATGGGGATGGTAATGTTGTGTGCTGCAACATCTTCAATAAAGACGGCTTAAGAGCAAACAGTGACCAAGCCGTCTTTCTTCCATTGACCAAACCTGCCTGCAATTACTTCCTTGTCTCCCCTTTTCTTTGTTCTCATTTGTTACATCCTCTGTGACCTTTCTATTTGATGTGGCAGCAGTCAAACGTCAGTGTGTGAGCATATCGTTGATGGAAGGATGGAGGTCATTACCAGCAGTTGTCTTGGAGAGAGCTTTAATCCCCCAGAAAGCTAAGGCCAGAACTGGGCCACTGGAGTTGGCTTAATTACTGACCAGGCCTAATTGGCTCCTTGTATGGGCTGTGATGCAAGCAGGATGTGACACTTCAGGCTAGACTTCTTCTGCTGTCTGCCCTTTGTGTCAGTCCCATTAACCTTTCCCTTCCACCTTCTCCGCTGCCTTTTTATGTTCAATTAAAGGCACTATTTAAATGAGCTGGAGTAGTAAGAATTAGAACTTTGTCATGGGCCATGTAAAAGGAAATAATGGCACATAAAATTACTATTCTGGGCACACTTTAGATCCAAGAGATGAAAATCTTTGCTTGCTAAATATTTAGCTGTGCAGTAAGTTTCAGGCTGAGATTGCTGCAGATGACTAATGTATGTTCGAAATACGTGAATGCGCAGATGAGTTTGCTTGCTTGTGGGTGTGTGCGAGAGCTTCTGCGGCTTTTAAATGTGGACCGGGCATCGGATTCGGCCATAATTAGTTATTGTATGTCAGCAAAATGGTAAACACTTCCAATAATAATATTGTGCTGTCAAAGGGAACAATACTTTAAAAAGAAGCTAAAATCTGCAAAGTAAAGCCATGCTCACTGGCTGCCCTTTGGGATGTTGTGAGCTATGGTCTGTATTGTCAGTGCTGCGTAATTAATCATGCCACCTAACTGCATTCATAGGGTCCCCTTTGGTTAATTGGACTGCAGCTGCAGAATAGACTAAACGATGATTTATTCAGCAGGCAGGTGGAACGACACCCGGACCCCCTCCTCCTCCAGGTACCCAGGATGGATGGCTCACTCCGGCACCCGGCTACTCCCGGTGCTCCTCCATCCCTCAGGCCAATCGACTCTGAGGGCACATTTACAAGACGGACTTCAGGGTGACAAAATGAGAGGAGGAGAGGTACAGTGGAATCAATTTCCCCTCTTTACTATATATTCAAGGCTTCTTCTAGTAAGAGTGGGAGCACAGATAAAGATATTGACCATCTGTAGAAAGTTTAACAGGAGAACTTCCTCACAGTTCCTGTTTACAAGTAGAAAACAAATACCAAAGCCAGCCAAAGGTGAAATCATTTAGACATTTGCCCTCTCTGCTTCATGGGTCCTTGTTTCATTTACTGGCATTGCTGTGAGGCAGACCAGTGGTGACTGTATCATTTCAGGCTTGTTGGAAAGTCAAGCCACTCGGCCACACTCTTTTACAGCATTTTATCTGAGGTTGGGATCATTTTGTCTCTCAGTGGAGTGGTAAAATGGCTGAGGTTGAAGACTAGCTCTGATAAAAATCAAGTTTTTTTAATCTAGTTAAATGTCTGTGTAGTGTTTTTACAAGCTACAAGACAGGTCAAGAGTAAAATAAGGCAGAGCATTTCCACCTTTATACTTCAGTGTACTGACGACACTCTCAAAAACACAATTCAGACTTCCGGTGACCTAAAGTACCACTCCTGTCAGCTTGCCAGGTGGCGCTTTCCGTATCATCAGAATCAGTTTCAGGTTTAAACATGTTTGGCTTCTACTATTACAGCTTGTCATTGTGTTAAGTAGAGTAGTATTACAGTGTTTGAGTAGAGTCTTGAGGAGCTGTTGTGCTCGAGCTGCAGTGAGCAGCAGAGTGGTGGGTGAAAGGAAGAGTAGGGACTCCATAGATCCACAAAAGGAAGCAAAGGTGTAGTGTTATGTCTACACTATTTTAAGACAGGAAGGGATTATTGCTATGGGGAAGAAAACCTTAAAATGTGTAATTTTGATATAAAGAGATGAATGTTTCTTCAGCGCCACTAGAGGGATGTTACGTTTACCGGTGATGTAACCAACTCTGAAGAGTCCTAACTGAATCTAGCGAAGTAAAAGACACCGCCAGTTGAAATTCTGAAATTCTACATTTATCATTGCCATTCGCTGGATGTAAAATGTGTAATTATCGTTCCTTTGATGTAAGGCATGCATCATGTGGTGTAATATGTCGAGCATACATTACTTTAATGCCAAACTGAACTGTTTTCATTTATGTTCATGTTCAACCATATGTGGCATTTCACAGATAATCAGTCAGATTGCAAAATGGCTCCCATAATCTACAGAAGCAGGTCCCATACATCAGCATTAGGATTACACCTTCTCTCGCTGTAGTTTGCTTCAGTGCCGCTGGCGTACCATTACCCTGAGATAACCACACTTTAATAGTTAATGCAGCTGTGGGGCCCCCACTGCATTACAAATGGACCCATCCGTCTCGCCTAGACCCCCGCGGGTGGCAGCGCCACAGTCCGTCTTCAGCAACTCTAATCATTCATCAATAGGCAGCTATCTGACACCCGCTTATACAGGACACCCAACACTGTGATGTGGTCAAGGCCAGAGACGGACATCCTGGTGTCAGAGAGGGGATCTGTCAACCGATATTACTCCAGACACTACTATGGGACTTCCCAGCTACAACAGCTGGATCGCAGGCTCCGACTATAATCTGTTTATCTAAATGTCAGCCTCTTTTCTAACCTGTCTAGACACTGAACAAGCACAAAGAAACTGATGTGTTGTTTACTCGATGAATGCATAATACAGTTTAAAGACATCAAAGTCTATACAGGTCTCTGTGAAAAACTATGCTTTAAAGCCTTTGGTGGCTCCGGAGGGAGCTGCATAAAATCTGATAAATTGCAACATCAGCCAGCATCAGTTGGGACTAAAATCTACAAGTTTGAAAATGAGAAAAAAAAATATTATGAGAACGTGGAGAAAAATGTGAACTTACCAGACCTCTGTAGCCATTTCCTCATTAATGTTTGAGGCAAACACTAGAATAACTGAGCAAACTGCTGTCAGTAAACCAGCACTGTGTGTAATGTTGGTGCCAAGTTTTGGTAAGAAAGAAAAAAATCTGCACACTTATTCAGTTGCTTCTTTTTTAAAAATCTGTCCATTTTTGGCCTGACATTATTACATGACTTGTATTTAAAGGGGAACTCCACCTATTTCACACATTACATGCAGTTTACTCATCATGAGAAGGACAAATCAGCCTGTTAAAACAGTTGCTATGGACCTTGAAGTGTCACTCCAAAGTCTGAAATATAAAACTCAAATGATTTCTTGAGTAAAACGTGCAGCTGAGTTTCATTATTGGAAGAATAGAATCAGCGGTTTTGGAACTTCAGTCTTTCTAAATGTTGAAAATATGCTTATGTTTTAATTTTTGACCATTTTTTTAAAAATCTTTTTCTTGTGAATTCTTTATGAACTTAATTTATGACAGTGACATAATACTAGCTTGCTGGACTACCCACTTAAATGGAATTGTAGTGTGTAGATTGTGTAGAAAACAAGGAAAGTTAACATATTCCTTTTCTCTCCATTTTGGGTGATATTTATAAAATGTCACTGACTGCTCACTGTTTGGTCATGCTAATTCTGTTTGCTGTGGTGGAGAGGCAGGAGTGCCCTCTTTCCAATTTGCCTGACAGGGGAATGCCAGTAAAAAATGCAATCAATAAGACAAATGTTAAAGTGACTCGACTCTGCAGCTGAGCCTAGCACCTGCTTTGTGGAGGAGTTTGTAAACCTTTTATTCCCCGACTGTAAAGCCCGGTGCTTATTTGTTGTTGTGGTCATCACATCAGCCCTTTGCCAAGAGATTCTGCTCTCAATTCCCCATGGAAATAAAAAACAGTGATAAAACTCAGCACAGATAGCTTCAATAAGTAACCAGCACAGATGCAGCCCAAGCCAGACGCTTTCTCTGGGGACTGCAGCTGCCACGCAGGGATGTGACAGGCCCGAAATGGGCAGGCGGGCCCCTTCCCTTTTGATCAATCAGGTACGACAGAAAGGGCTAACGTGAATTCTAAAACTCCAGATGCACCGTCACCAAGGTGACTCTCGTCTATTACTCTTCCCAACCGCTCTGAACATATGCTCATCTGTCACAGTGACAGACCTCCTTTGCTTTCTCTGCTCTAGTTGGATTTACACCCGATGAGGGTCAGTTGAATTAAGTAGTAACTTAATTCAGCTGCATCTGATTGTCATTTCTAGAGAGCAGATTTTAAATGACATTACAGAATGAGAACTAACCGGCAAATGGGAGAACAATGCAAAACTTTTTACTGGAATAGTCTTAATATTTTGCAGGGTTTGACATTTTCAACTAATTCCTACAGCTGATGTTGATGCAGAGGATGTCTAGGAAGCATATTGCTGCAATAATTTCAAGACTAATGCATGTTTACTGCATTATGTGTGTTCCTGTGAGACAACAAACCTGCTACACATCAGATTCAGGTGTGCAATTGGTTCCTGTTCTCAGGGCAAGACTACCCTCTGCTGGACATTTTCGCAAATCTAGTTGGCTGCCAGGAGACATCCTTGTCAACAGGAGCAGAGGTGAGTTTTTCCACTGAGACGTGTTGAGGAATATTAACGCCAATACATCTGTTCATAGTTGGGGGTGGTGGAATGGGGGGGGGGGTGCTACTTCTACCTGTTTTTTTTTTGTTGTTTTTTTTTACCTCGCAATAAGCAGTGAGAAAAAAAATATTTGCATGCAAGTGCTGTTTATGTGTAAGTCTCACCACAAGATGGTGTCATTTCTCAAGGATGTCACATGGTGTCGGCCTCAGTGTTACTTTCCAAATGTAGACTGTCTGCCACCTATTGGTAAAGACAGCAGATGCCTGTATTAACCAGCATTGCAGACATTTATTTGTTTTTATTTGTATCTCTATTTAACTTGAATGAGGGTGCAAGGTAGAAAAATAAAGCAGAGTGGTCCAGATTTACAAACATGCATATTAAGTAATACATTTATTAATCTGCCATCATATAACTGCTGTGAGCTTGAGGAGTGCTGAAGCTGACTCAGTCCTTGGACCTCTGTAGAGCGACCAAGTGATGCAAATTTGCCTTCAGGGATGAACAGATTTTATGTTAACAATAATAAAACCCACTGTGATAAGCGCTTTGACTGTTTTAGAACGCAGAAGCTCCACTGGATGTACAATTCTTCGCAGTAACCTGCTATGACTGAATGGACTGGAAGTGATTCTAATGACTTAAGGAGCTTCAGCTGATAAGATTTGTAGATTCCTATCTTGGCCGCTGATTCTCATAGAGCAGGACGAAGAAAAAAAAAATAAACACGAGACCTATTAGTGTGTCGGTGCCAAAGGAAGTTTCAAATATGGCACTGTTTTCTCCCTTAAAAATTTCACAAGCTTGAGTCACAGTATGACTGATGCGCCCTCTGGATCTCCGTCCAAAAATCTCAGGATGTGGAAATGAAACTATTTGAGAGGGAGAGTGGAGCGCTGACTCAGTTGACCGACGTAAGGAGGTGAAATAAGGTAGTGTAAGAGCTCCCATTATTCCCTGCATATAGGAGCCTCCCATAAATACAGTCCTGTGTTCACTAAACACGGCGCACGCGCTGCTTCCTGTGTTTGTGTGAGTCAGATACTACTCATGAGTGGACTGAATCAACCGGGCCCCATCCCCCCGCCCACTAACCTCCATCCGCCCCCTCACACAAGTATAAAAGACACCCACACACATATTCCCATCTCCGCCCACCTTGCCTTTCAAACTGATCCCACACTTTTCCTCTCCCCTCCCAATGGATTTTCTCTCTCTCTTTCCCTTTTTCCTTTTTTTCCCCCCCTTTCCTTCATCTCTTCTTTGGGGGATGAGAGGGAGGATGTGAGTGGCGTGTGTGTATGTGTGTGTTAGTCATGTTCAGGCTCATCCAGGGCCAACAGCAGCACAAGCAAAGGGGAAACCCAGGCGCAGGCAGGAATAGGATGTTTTGTCCACATCTGTTAGTTGGTTTGGCTGCAGCACTCTTTTGCGGTTTACACAGCGCCTAAAAATGGATTGCTAGAATGAGCTAGAGAGTCCGCTGGAGGGTAAGACGGATGAGCATATAGGAGGGGGGGGGGGGGCAGGAGGACATAGGTGGGGGGAAGGGTGAGCATGCCAAAGTGGGCCAAGACCCCCCCGATGGTTAATAGGATTCTGTCTGCCCAGAGATGCTGCAGAGTTCACGAGCCGGGAGACGGCTCTGAAGAGGGCGTCTGATGGGGAAGTGTTTGTCTCTTGTAAGATCTGATTAGTATTTAAATTCAAACTGGCTCGTCGGGTTGATTTGTGGTTTCCTGGTGCTTAAGATGGGTTAAGATCTGGCCATTCCGATGTTTGATGATCATCAAATATGGTGTCACACCCGATTTCATTCCCAAAAATCGATGAGCCAAATAGAGTGACCACACTGAGTGGAGACTGGAATTTCAGAAAAATGTTGACTTTATTTTACTATAATCTGCATCTGATTATGCTTTTTGACAAGAGTTTTGAATAGAGATTATTTTTGTGTGTGTTAAATTCTTTACTGAGGGTTTTTTTTGCAGCATTTCTTTGCAGATCACTGAACCAAAGGAAATATGGGAAATAAAACATGATCCAATCAGAAGCAGGAGTTTGTGATGCTGCAGAACTGCATTGTATTATACTGACAGTTATTTCTTTAATTTTGTCTGCCTTTTTCAATTTCAGGGATTGCTGGCTAAACAACAGCAACACAATGAACATAAAGCTAAATCAACACCTGACTGTAAAAGTTATACAGTCAGGAAGGAAGAACGTAATGCAGAATTCATTAGACTATACTGAATTACTTTTTATGTAGGTGTACCAAACAGACAAGCAACTGAATGTACTCAACAGAATAAAATGTCATTCCGGTCACTTTTCCATTTCTAGACTTGTTTTGCTTTTCACGGTCTTCATAACAGGCTGTTTTGTGCCGTAGCTGAATGTAGAATGCGAACATTTGTCGTGCACCACCTCTGATTAGTCACATTATCCCCTTGCCGGTCTCCAGGTGGTGTCAGAAGGACAACATTCTTCACACACAGAGCAGACCTATTTCCCTGAGCTCCATCCACACACTGAGGGGCTGGGTATGGCAGAGATGTGTGAGGGTGTGGGGGATGGGGCTGAAGTAGTTGTGGAAGATAGAGAGGAAGGAAGTGAATAGAGTGAGAAATTGGGAGGGAAGGGGGTGGCATGCAAGGCAAGCACATGCTGAGCAGAACATTGGACTCATTGAGAAAAGCGCTCTTTCCATTCATGCCCTATCCAATCCCCTTTTTCACCAAACTCCCACTCCTCTCATCATGTACGTACAGTGTATTGACATCTACGTGTTTTTTGCAGATAAGAAAGCCTTTGGGGTAATTGGATATGTTTGTTAACATTGAGTAATTAGAGATGTGCCCTGACAAAACAAACAGAGACGGACATGCAGACGGAGGCAGAATACCCGTTTCTGCCACTTTCTGGTCACTCTATGCTCAGTATCTGTTTTCAGTTGTATAGCGGCGGACCCATCAACTCCAGATGGGTAGTTCATTTACATAAGAAACCCTTGTGTGAAAGTACCAGTCGGTAGCTGCTATGATTAGAGCACAGTTCGGAGTGTTTCTCTACCACCATACCCATTCAGTTGACATCGGGCAACACTTGTCTATTTCAAATGTAAAATGGTCACATCGATGCCTGTTGAGAGCAATATGAAAGGTCCACCTATACGCTCATATGAATGAAAGACACAGCAGCAGCAGACAGGGCAGGTTTATGGCTTGAGATTGGTTAATTAGGAATAATCAGGAATAAAACGTCCCTCGGTGTATGGGCATAACTCTATAGTATCATGCTGTTAGCACTGGGTAATTGAGGGGCCTTTCTGTGAACTTGAATTAACTTTTACTAAAGTAACATGTACCACTACAGCTGAAGTTACATCTGTTACAGACTACAAGATGCTGTTTTCCAAAAGAATCAGACATTTAACAACTGCACAGTCATTTGAAGTGAAGTTAAAGGCGAACAAGAGAGTAATGCAGTTGCTTTAGTGTTCTTGATTTGCAATATCGTGTTTTTCCCAAAACTATATCAAATTCTGTCTTCAGTCCGGCTGCTAAAAAGTTCATACAAAAATGTTTTCCCTTTTGCAAGATTTAATAAATTTGTCTCAGAGATTCTGCTGATTGCATTTTAAAGTTACTGTTAGTGTCTGAGCAAAAATAAGCAGCAGTAGCAGAGAAAAAACACAACACAGTAAATTAAATATACTGCAAATTAGAAAAAAGAGAAATGTGATTATTAAATGGCAAATTTCAATTCTAATTGTCAAATAAAATATTTAATTTGAAAGACAACAAAATAACACAACAGCATTTAAAACCCATTAAAAACATAAATCTATAATTTAAGAGAATCATCAAAATCCATTAAAAATGCACATTTTCCTGCAGCAATAATTTGAAATCAGAGGCCAAATTTAGTTTTTTTTCTGTGAATGTACTGTAAATGCAGAAGGTTCCAGGCAGAAAAAGCCGCAAACAAACAATTAAATGTTTTTTCCCAAGCACAGCACAGACTTTGGAAACTGTTAATAAAAACAAGTCTAAACAGGGAATAACATTTAAAAACATAAAGTTAATATAAACCTAGAAAATGCTTCATAAATACATTTTTCTTTACTCTGACATCGTTTAGAACAGTCTTATCAACATAAGACATTGTAGGAGAATTTCCTGCACCACACCTTTACTTGTTTTACACACAGTGTTATTTGAACATCAGTGTTTACTTTCTAGCTTGGCAGATTTGAGATCAATTCACTACATGTATTAAAAACACATTAAGAACTGCGAAACAAATGCCTGCAATCATAGAAGATGAATGGAGGATTGTGTTTTCATTCCATGCTTTTTTATACTTCTTTCTACTCGATTCAGTTTTAAGGGAAATGTTGTATCCTTTACTTCACTGTATTATTTTGCAGTTGCATTATAAAACTGTTATTTTAGGCACAATACTTGCAATCAGTTTATTAAATATTAAACCTTCCAAAAATGGTTAAAAAGTTAATTAAAAATAAGCTCCACCTTAACTCTACATTAATACAGTGCTGCCATATTCCATCAAATGCTTTTATGTATTTTGGTGCTTCAAGTACTTTTTGCTCATGTTATTTTACAAAAGCAATGTTCTGAATGCAGGGTTTTCACTTGTAATAGAGTCACATTCTGCCTTTACTCAAGTAAATTATCTGAGTCCTCTCTGAGCTTAAAGGCAGCTTTTGTTTACATTGGGGAAGGTCATAGTTCACTCACCATTACTGTGGAGACTGTGGTATGTTCTGTGGAGCAAAGGCACACCACACACGGTGCCTTTTGTTCTGGTGATAAGACTACTCTCGTGCGTAAAGCAAATCCCGCGAACTTTTACGCATCTTTTCTGTAGGTATTTTGCTATCGAACCTGGAGTATTAGAAAGATCCAGGAGGGGTTGAGGGGGAGGTTGGGCTCATCCAGTGCTGTTGGTGGCCCATTTATCATATCCCCGCCCTCCAGTGTTTCAGCTCCCATGAGGGCGGCTCTTTAAATTGCCCCAAAACTCCTCCTGGCTGGCGCCTTTTTCCCTTTATCTGCATGAGACAAGACACACGTGCTATTTTTAGGACGTCGTTGGAATAAACTCCTCATCCTGCTGGTAAGAAAAAAAATCGAAACCTTATTTCTTAAGCAAGAGAGAAAAAAAAAGATATTGCTTTCTAATTCATAAGTGTTTTTTAAAGGTGCACGAGCTGGGATTTTAAAGGGGCGGGCTGTGTGTTGTCTGACGAATAAAAGCTGTAGCCTAGAGATCGGTGCAGGGCTTTTTAACCGGGTACAACCAGCCAGGCTTAAAGGAAACATTTCGTCTTAAATTTAGAGCAGAGGTTAGAACCGAGCGATAAAGGTGAGTGCAAAAGAGCGAGAGAAACTTTGCATGCTCGATGTGCCGCAGCCGGTTTATTTAATGCATTTTTTTCCCAACACAGAGCTCCGGCAGAGAAGGGAGGCTGCATGCGTTAAATGTGAAGCCGTCTTTTGTTGCTTTGGCCCGGGCTTTCACCGCCGCCGCCGCAAACGAACTCGGTCACCTCCGATCGCTTGCATTTTTCCGTGCGTAATTTGACCAACAACAAAAAAAGACGAGAGCGCATGCAAGGCGGCGGTTTTATCCTGCAAAAACCCTCACCGGCCATTGTGTGTGTGTGTGTGTGTGTGTGTGTGTGTGTGTATATATATGTATGTGTGTGTCGGCGGATATCTCTCGGTGGCCCCGGCGTGCAGACATGCTGAGATAGTTTCATGCGCAGGCCCGATTCACTGGCCACCACAACAAGCGCATACACGGGCCTCTAAACATGGTCGGTAACGGGGGAAGGGAGCGCCGGGTTCGGTTGAGTGTTGCAGGTTTGTGCGGCCTACCGAACCGATATCATTCGGCTGCCAATCCTCTCATTCGTGTGGCACCTTCGGCCGGTTTAATGGCGCGCAGTGTGAGACGGAAATAGAGCGCGGATTGATTGAGTTAAACGCGCTACCGGTGTGCGCTTCGGCAGGTCATTCTTTCCTCCCCTTTTTTTCGGTGTGTTGTTGCGGTCACTGAGTTTAACAGCCGGACTGTTTTCTGTGTTGCGCTTCTCATTGCGCCTGTGTGTGCGTAAACTCGACGCCTCGTCTTTGCAGCAAAGACCCACCGGTGTGATTTATCTCCTAGGTCTGAAAAGCTAAGCAAACATGAGCGACAAGGGGACAGTCTCACCGCAGGAGAAGGAGGCTACAGAGAAGAGAGGGCGTGGAAGACCCCGCAAGCAGCCCCAGGTAAAATCCTCTGACGTAAGTAGCTTATTTCTTACATTTGCTGGCTGCTATTATATCGGCTTTGCATGTCCTGAGAGCATCCCTGACCTGAATGCAACATGAACACCACCCCCTGCCATGTCTTATTACATGGCAGGAGCAGATAAACACATCTGCTGCAGCTGATGCTCAGATAGATTGCAGGTGAGGTGAGGTGCTCCATGCGTATCCATGCCATAAGCCTCCATTGTGACCATTTGCCTTTTATCAGTGTAAGCGTAGAAGTCTACAACAAACTTCCGGCACCGGTTTGTAAGCAACCTGTAACCCAACACCTTTAAACCGGTTTTAACCCCCCTCAGGACCCACCCTCTGCTCCTCATGTAATAGATGACATAGCCGAGTAGAAGCGCAGAGTGGCTCATATATCTGTCACTCAACCCCGTGTGTTTTACTATTAAATTGCTTGGTTGCTATGAGCTGTGGTTGTAAACACGTTAGAAATGCAACAGGAGACCAGTCAGCCATGACATGCCTCACAACCACAAGTTAGGCATGAGTAAGATAACTCGACTCGTGCTGAATTCACCTTGCTGTTTGAAGATGATCTGCATTTAAATGTTTTGTTTTCCTGAAACTTTGTCTGTGTTTGAAACAACTATGTTAGGCAATGTGCAGCTTTCACCACCTGTCAGCCTTTAAAGCACATGTCTGTTGTACTGACCTTGAGATGGAGTCTTGCATGTATAAATACACCCATATCTATCAAGTGTAAATGCCAAAATACTGTCTCAGTGTTTCATAGTATCCTAACGTGAGCGTGTTCACTTTGATTGTCAGGAACCAAGTGGGTCCCCGGTTCCAAAGAGAGCCAGAGGACGACCAAAGGGCAGCAAAAACAAGACAAGTGGCAAGAGCAAAGTAAGTTGTTGCAGTTGTGTTTTCATATGGTGACATATCCTGATTGCCGCAACAGCTCGCTCGCATCCTGAACCGGAGTGACAGCAAAATCAAGAAAGACAGGCACATCCTCGTGATGACGCTGCACGCAGCATTCGTCCTGGCATCTCTATCTCAAGCAAGCACTTCCTCTTTTGAAACCCCCCTCGATTCCTTTTGGTTGATGAGCATTTTAACGGTAGCTAACCTCATCCTCTTTAAAGGATGTCCTGCTGTTACTCGTGATATATTTGTTGACTACGATTTAGCCGCTTCCCCTCCTCCTCCCGCTCCTCCTCTCCTGGTGTCAGAAATAGCCTGGCTAGGGTTTCCCATTGTAAAGACCTTGGTTTACTGCCTCACTTTTTTTTTTTTGAGTGATGCTCACCCTGTACTTCCTGTCCTCCAGCTTCCTGCAGCTTGTCATGCACAGTGCGGTGCAGGTGCAGAGGCCGCAAGACTGTTTCCAAGCTGACACTAAGCACCCCTCCGCCCCCACCCAGCACACAGCCCTAGTTCTTCTCTGCCTGTCGTCTCCATAGCAACAGCTGATTTTCTCCCTCGCCCCAACCCTCCAGCTCCCCCGTGTGCTCTGTCTTCGCTGCTATGTATGGGAAAGAGAGTGAGAGAGACGAGGAAGACGGCGCATACATGTATTGATATAGGTTTTAGCAGCGAGGGCCGAGCTGCAGAGGGTTTGTGTCTCCGCTCAGTTTCACCAGCTGTCTCTGAGCCTCAGACCAGGTGGCCAGCGAACTGGAGTGCCCTGTGTGCAGTTCCTGTCGGCCTTCCAGATAATGGCCAATGAACCCAATGCCCCCTTTTTCATCCGTTTCATTGCAAAGGTACCACTGCCATCTGCAGGCAGCTAGAAGTAAAGCTCTCAGGAAATATAGGTTGTTTATACCATAGGTTTTTCTTTTTTTGTTTTTTTTTCCTCCATCCGCGCTGATCCCACCCACCATCACCACCCCCAGCTAAATTCTTTGCTTTAGCCGAACAGGTCAGCGGGTCACTGACTTTGAAGATCACTACAAAATGTCGGGGCCTGCTTGCAGCTCTGTTGACCTTGTACTGTTTTCTTTCCCAGAAGGCAACAGCAGCTCCATCTGCAGGGGGAAAACGCAGGGGAAGACCTAAGAAGGAGGTAAGAGTCTGTCCCAGACAAGACAGTGTCACACCAGTGCTCGCATTTGTGCAACCATTCCTCTTCCAATTGAATTATGATTGGTATGACTGTCTGCAGGGTGAAATTGCATTTTCCTAATTCCCTCTTGAATGCCTCCTTCCTCTCAGACGAGTCATTTTTTTTTTTTTTACTCATCAGCTATTTTGGTTCTCGTGTTCATTGAGAGCAACTGCTTGGTCACTCAAAGCCTTTACTCGGTTGCGTTAAACGGCAAAATCTCTTCCCGAGGAGTGTTCTTAAACCAAATGTTGACAGCAGGATTTTTCTTTCCCCCCCCCTTCTCTTTCTGTAGCTGCAAAATGAGTTGCCAGACTATATACACTCGGTTAAAAAAGCATGTGTTTAATCTAGGAAGAAACTGCGGTCTTGTAGTAACATTCTGTCATGTGCATGAGTGGTTAGGGCGTACTCTGAAAGAAGTCTGGATTGCATTAGTCACAGAAAGGAATGACCCAAAGTTACCCTCCTAACTAGCCCCTCTCATTTTTATGAATGAACGTCTTGGGCAGTAGTGAATGTGAGGAGGAAAAAGGGAGCAAAAAAAAGCAGGATGCCTCATGGTGACTCACCGCCGTTATGAATCACTTTTCACTACAGATGGCTCACCCTTCCCCTGGGCGTTCTTCATGCCACTGTGGTTTATCAAAGAGGTTTACAATAACATCGATATTTTTTTCATGTTGGTACTTGGGGTTGTTAAAAGCAAAAACAGTCGTGTTGTGGCATGAATCACGGGCGGCTATTGTAGGTGAACAGTGATGGCGTATCAGAGGCATTTTCCTAAGTGGGTGTAGTCGAGGCCTGACTAGATTTTTTTTTTTTCCCCTGTCGCAGGAGAAGGAGGAGAAGGCGTCCCAGGAATCATCTGAGGAGGAAGAAGAAGAGGACCAGTAATTCACAACGCATGCTACCTCACTCAACATACTGACTTACTGTTAACCAGAACTGGGCTGTATCTCCAACACCGGTGCCACCACATGACCACTGTTCACGACAAAGCCCCCCCTTTGCCAAAGGCGGGTTAACACAGTACATATATCATGCAACAGCACTGGATAGAACGATGGACTTTGCTCAAGCATAGATCTAAGAATTACATGAAAGGTAACAGCCCTTTTCTCTACATGTCATGTTATCACGTCTTTTATACTGGACAAAAAGTGTGCTCTGAGGAGCCTGGATGTTTGTTTTGTTTTTCCCCCCTAAAGATGGTTTGTAGGACATTTTCCTCTGCTTAATGTTACTTATTTGTTGTACCCGCATCTGAGATGGTAGGGCATATAGATTTTTCTCCATGTTTTGTACTGGACAAAGGTGAATTTTACCTATACTTGCTGTTTTATTTTTGTTTTGTTTTTGTGTGTTTGTGTGAAGTGGTTAGCCTATCCTTTGCCTCGTATTCTAGATGGAGTTGAGCTTCAGCATTTAGGATGAGAATAGGTGACTGATGGTAGAAGTGTTCTTTCCACATCTAATCTGCATAACTGATTTCGCCCCCCTTATTAGAGCAGAACCATCTTTTTCCCCACTTTTACCCCTCTTTCCTGTAGGACAGTTTAGATTTAGAGATGCTTCTCAAATTTCCTTCTCGGTCCTCAGCGTGTGGTGGGGAGATGTAAAGTGTATCGTTAGTCATCAGGATAATCTGAGCAGACTTACTGTTTTGTTCCTTCGGGTTACATACCATTAAAAAAAAAAAGTGTGTGCTGCTTTTCATGTTATAATAAAACTCAATTCTTTTTGGTATAATGTGTGTTTTTAAGGATAGGGTTGGCAGAGTTCTAGGCTGAAAGTCATCAGTGTCGTTTCTTCAGGGAGCTTTTTACAAATGCTGTTACATTGACGTCTTTGTCTTCACATGGTCCTCAGTTTTCCAAGCGCTCACTCAATCACTCGTAAGGCAAACTGCAATTGGTAAAACAAGATGTTTGATTGTAATAGAGGATAGTCGGTGGCACTACTATCCAACAGGGCTGTATGTTATTTTTTCATTCCATCTAGCTCTCACTGCTTCACCTAGCTTGGTTCTTTTGTCATCACTTAGTACCGTTAATAAACTTTTCTTAGTCTTTTGAAGATGTGTGTCGTATGCTGTCTGCTACAAGGAGAAAAAAAAAGTTTGTGTATTTCTAAGTGTCAGGGAACCCGCGGTCACAGTCCACTTAACTGGGTTTTTCCACACACCTAAGCTGCTACAACCTCAGTTACGAAACCCGGAAAACTGCAAACAGGCGAGACAAGGCCTGGAATTTCATACCTCACTCAACGGCTTACTTTACCATATAATTGCATTTAACTGGTTTTCTGTTGTTTTTAAATGTAACCTCTGGCATGAGTTGGAACGATGTCGTTATTAAGTTTGTAATTTTTTTTTCTTCTTTTTAACCTGACTGTAATAAGGTATCTAAGATGTCAAGTGTGTGATTGTGTGCATACGCAACACGTCTTGGCTCGTTCATAACCAGAGCTTGCAGACAGGTTGTTTTTTTTAAAATGTGTGAAGCAAGTCAGGGAGACCTGTCAGCTTGACGACTGTGTTCGCTGACTGTGGTAGATTAGCAGGTGTGTTTTTATCCTTTAAAAAAAATACTTCTGGTGCACTGAAATGTTGGTTCAGATTTTCATGGACAAATGTTTGTGTGTTTGTGATAGACTGGGCGCTCTTACCACTGTTCTGTTGGCCACCGTGTCTGGCACTACCACACACAGCCACCCCTCGCCATACTCATACAACGGTCATTTCATGTCTTTTTCAACCTCCTCCAACTACTCTCAACAATATCATGTCATTTTAAATAGCAACATCATGCATCCGTTGATTTATATAATGTAAACTCAATAGGATGGGATCATTCTTTTTAATGTACACCGTATATAAATGTACAATGTCTATATTTCTATGGTGCCCTACAACAATTTGTATCAGAAATGGTCAATAAAGAGAATTTTCTTTGTCATTTTGTTGCCACTTCTATTGCATGTTTTTCTGCTGTGGAAATCATGCAGGTTGTTCCCATCTTAGCTAATTACAGCACAAAGACAAAAGTTATATTATTTTATTTACACCTTCAGTGTCTCAATCAACAGCATTTCTCTCAAAGCAGCATGGTCCAACAGTCTAAAAAGGAGAAACAGTGCTGCCAAAATTACATCAGTAGTTCTTTGACTTGTCAAGTGAAACCCGAGCCTTCCACGCAAAGTTCAGTGCAAATCCGATCACACATTTTGTACACTCTAAATTCTGAATGGCTCATTTCATTGTTTTTTCACATTAGATGAAAAAGCGTCACTAGATGATGCAGATAAAAACGGTGAGATGGAAATATGATCGGGGAGCACTGAGATGATTTCAGCTCCAGAAATGATCATGAAGCATTTAGATAAAGGCTCATACTCAAGCACCTCTAAATGTCATACCTGATAACATCACAAGTTTGAGTATTAGCTGCTCTTTACAATACATTAACTACTGAACTGAGTAATGTCCCCATTCAAGGACAGTTAAACAGTTCTATTGTTCTTAGTTTACATTCACACGCAAGGCAAATAAAGGCCAGGAACGGTTACAATTCTTTCAGGGAAAAAAGGGTAAGGTTTCCTGAGTGCTTGATACAGTCAGACCTATGGAATTCATCTGAGCAGATTCTTCATCTGGAGGTAAATTTGCTGGTGCCATGCCTTGTAGACAGGACATATTTTGGGCACTAGTCACACCTCATTTTAGGGATGAGAGGAGCCTGGTGTTATTTGCTTCCATATCTGGCTTTTCATGCCACTGATAGGAGTCATAGGATTTGGCTAAACCACAAAAAGATGTGAATTGCAGGGCAGCTGGTTAAATTGAATAAGCAAATTAAAACCAAAGTGGGTTGTTCAAGCTTTTGACTCAAAATGAAACGGAAACAAAGCTTGATCTTAGGAGCTAATTTCACTTTATCCATACGAGGCTTTGAGATTAAAACTCTTCTGAAAGTGCTATTGCAGTGTTTCAAGTCAACACATGTTGACTTCAACACTGGAGGCATTTCATCAAATAAAGCACTGCAAACAACCTCAACACAAAATCCAATCTAAGCAATGCTCACTAACCCTCTTACAGCAGCAGTGCTGATTTTAACTAGTGCACAACATTCATACTCTCACCACACCAAACACAGCCGCTATGTTATAGTCAGTACAAATGCCTACTGCAACCCACAGGAACAACTGCTTGCCACACGTTGCCCACAGCAACAATATGATTATAAACAACAGAGTAAACCTACACAAACCTGTATCGTCCAACTTCCTGAACTCTGAGTCATATCGCTGAAGACCACAGTAAAAACATGTCTGAATAAATAATTTCAAATAAATAAGGTACTGCGTTTGTTAGGCACACAGGAGTGGCATCGGGACTTCACAAATGAACAGTCATTCTGTACATTACACAGGAAATAGAAAATGTCGCTGATGTATTCAGCGATAATGGCAAACGAGAGTAAAGAAAAACCAACTGCATGGCTTTAAAAATGACTGATCTGTGTGGCTGAAGGTTGCCTCCTCATTGACAATGTTTTCTATGCCAGCTTTACTACCATCAAGCATTGACGTCTTTGGTCAGAAGAGGGCGTCGCTGTTGATAACTTCTGGCCCAGCCTTGTACAATCTGCAGACATAAAATACAGTGTAAGAACAGGTTAGTATAGCACAGTCAGTTAAAGAAGCATGAAGGCCACCTCCAGTCATTCATGAAACCTCTAATAGCTCATCTCTGTTATTAAAGTTACATATTTTAGAGTTTTTTTTCCCAAGAAAATAATCTCATCATGCCTTAAAATGGCTTAGAGTTAGATCTAGAATGAGCAGATCTCACTGTTGCTTGAGCGCTCCAGCTCACCTACGAATCTGCTTAAACATTTTAAAAAACAGAATACCATTGTGTAATATTGCTGGATCTTTAAGTGCAATGTTGTTTCTAATAGGGAAGTGTAAAGCTGCTGTGGACTGAGAATAAGACTATCTCTCTAACATCTGATGGTACCAAGCCATGACGTTTTAGTCTTAAGTGCTGAGACTGTAAGATTTCTACATCTGAAACTTCCACCACCACCCCTATTCTACAGAGGTGAATGAAGTTTTATTTGTGTAGAGAAAATATGGAAATGTAAAAGCAAGATGTGTTTCCAAAGCCAAAAGTATTTGCATACAAGAAGTGACAAAATGTTTTCTGTGATTTTTGTGAATAATACCAGTAAGGACAAATGTACAAATTTATCCTATTTCATATCAAATGAAAGTAAAACTTACTAAGCAACTGTATACATAGTGAACATTGCCACCTGGTGTTTCTCAGGACTTATTGCATGACTTTGTTTTAGAATATTAGGGTCTGGGTTAAATTTATAGCATATTGCATGAGACTGGCAATAGAAAAAAAACACTCTAAGTGGTAAAACAAATGTTTACAGTGAAATCTGGAAACCAAAGCTGCAGTCCACATTTAAAATACAGTGGTCTCTTTTCTCATAAATTCAGAATATAATGGGACATTCGAAACCTAGGAGGAAAAAAGGAGGGATTGTTGTTTTTCTTCTGATTTTTCAAACCTTTTTGTACAATACAGTGCAAAAATGTATTTATTTTTGGGGGGAAAAAATACAACAAAATAATTTACTGAGTCAATCATTGCTATTTGGAGGGATTTGAAGCTTGCAAACAAATTAGTATTGCACCCTTGTATATATAGCGTGTAAACCTCACCTCTTTAATTTATAGTTGTGTTTTCTTGCTTTTCTTACTGTCACTTTACTGCTGGGACTAACAAAGGATATTCTATTCTATTCTTTTTAATATGCTAATAATATTTCTATGATGCTTCTTTCAGCTATGTTTCTGTGTGGAACAGGAACTACTGACAAGTTGAGGAACTTCTACGCTCTAAAGGTAAATGTCGCAATCAAAGATAACCACACAGTTTAAAAATACAGAATGAGAAAACAAGGTGGCAGTAGACATACTGCCTTAGTGGTTGAAAATGTAGTTACTTCTACGTTTTTCTTTACTAACTAGGCTTAGCAATAAAAATGCACAATATCTATCTGATGAGTGTCTTATTATCATCTGATTTAGCAGGTTACAAGTGTAAAAGTGTTTCAGGGACCACAGGTGCATCGTACCCTTGTGTCCTCCTCTCTCCACAAGATTTCTTGTTCAGCTTCATTGAGCTCCTCTGAGGGATCATATGTGTAAACCGGCAACAGCTGATGACGAAGTCTGTCAATTCTGAGGGAACAAATTTTTATTTTTTTTTTAAAATCATCGATTTAATGAATCACACTGACACACAGAGGTTTATCATAGCAGCAAAGTGCCAAGAAATCAATATATGTAGATTAGTCTTACCTCCTTTTCCTACGAATATACATAATCTGAAAGAGACAAAATAATAAGTATTATATATGCTGTGTATTTTTAGATTGCTTCGGTCTTGCTACGTATCATATTTAATTCTGACAAATGTTAATGGTGTATTTTTCAATGAAATGCAGAACTCTCTGATGTGACAGTACATGGCCTGTCAGCAGGTAAACTTTGTCATCTTATGCCATGCAGAGCAACGAGCCACTCACCACAGCTGCAGCTATTCCAAGAACGGTTATGAGGAGAAATGGCACCAGCACATAGGTGACTGCCACATCCCCATCTATGCTGGGAGGGGGCTCAGTAGTACTGTTCATCGTAAATGTTCAGGACAGGGAGGCCGAGGAGGGGCTGCTTGTGCAGGCTCTTTACAAGCAGCAGACCCCCTCCGTGGGGCAGACACGGTGCAGCCGATCACTCCTCAAACTGCCCTCTGGTTGTTCCTGCCTCATCCTCTGCGCTCATGTGACTTCCACATGGTATCACTGCCCTCGCTAATCAGCGACAAATCCCAGAGACACGGAAAGATAAGAATTTACACACAGTCACAAGTCTGACAAGGAAGTTGTAAATCAGCCTGTAGCAGATTACTTACAAGGGGAAAGATAACCGACTAAGTTTCTGTGATAAACTGTCTAAACTTAGGTGAACACATTCAAAGAGGCCAATTTACCACAACATGAACAGGTCAGGTCTCGGTAGCGACCCACTTTTTTTTATATATAGCTGTGGTCAGTTGGTTTGCTAGAGTAATGAAGGCATGCAGTCTTTGCTAACTGCACTATCCACCTACACTAAGTTATAACTTATCTACTACGGTTTATTGACTAACTATCCTCAGTAAGCCCCCTACAGACCACCAACAGCTGATGAACTGTTAGCAGCGCTGCTAGCTACATAAACATAGCTACCGTCAGCTGCACCGGTACCGCGTAAGTTATTCCGTGCACAAATACCCTCCAGACAGCTTTCTGCGATGATTTCTAACCAACTACATGAAGCCTGTTTTTTGTATTTGATAAAAACGAGGGAATACTGACTCACTGTGCAGTGTGTAAAGCCTATCCGTCCAGTAACCTGACGTTATAGTTCCGCTAGTGGCAACAACAGCGCTCAGTGTCCGAGCTCTTCAGAATAAAAGCGGCAGGCTCACACAAAACTGCACAAAAATCTTCCTAAAACTTTGTTACTTCCGATCGTATAAATACTGAAATGGTGTACTAAGAAGCGAGGCATGCTGGGCCTGAAGTCAGAGTTTTTAATGTCATGAAGGTGGATCTCTTTTAACCTCGTGGTCACCATAGTAACTGATGCTACACAGCTCACCTGCTCCAGAGTAGGTTAAGTTCAGAGTTTGGGGATTGCAAGGTACCATATGGTGAAAATCCATTTTATTTAGTTTTGTTTCTGTTATAAACTTTGAGGTGAAATGTCAAAGCTGTTAAAATAAGAGGACATTTGCTTCTGTCATTTCTCAAGACCCCCACAGCTACAGTGCCTCTATAAATGATTCACACCTTTGGAAGATTTCCTCTTTTATTACTTTTCAACGCTGAATCATGGTCAATATAATTTGATTGTTTTTCACAAGAATTTGCAAAAAAAAATTCTTTCATGTCAAAATGAAAATAGATTTTCACAAAGTGAAGTCAAATAATTAAAAATATATAGTGCAAAATAGGTGATTCAAGGATTAAGGATATTTATTGTCATTGCATTTCTACAACAAAACAACACAGTATAACAAACAAACAACAAACAGCTTTATTTCAAAATTAAAACAAGTATTTTAACAAGTGTAACACTGCAATAAGGTGCAATGTCTGCTTTAAAGTGTCTGAGTAAAAAAAAAAAAAAAAAGCTTAGGTTGGATGGTGATTGCATAAATAACTAGAAAAGCACTCGGAGAGCACAGTACTCCGCTAAGGCTGCTCATTCCTTGTATCATTTCCGACGGATATGTCCCGATAAGTCCACAGGTGTCGATTTGTAGTAGGATCGTAATCATGTGATTGTCAGCAGGCAGATGATGTGGTGTTCACTTGTAGTCATAGTTAGAGTGACGCCGTGCCATCAATGATACAGAAATCGTGGATCCAGATCCATACAGTCGTAACTGGACAGCCCTTTTTAAGTCCAGCCTCAAATTCTTAACTGGATTAAGGTCTGAGCTGTGACTCAGCGACTCCAGAACATTCACTTTGTTGTCTTTGAATAATTTCTGTGTAAGGTTTGACTGTTCATTTTCTTGCAGGACAACAAATCTTCTCCCAAGTTGCAGTTCTCTTGCAGACTGCATCAGGTTTTCCTCTAGAATTTTCCTGCGCTTTGCTGCATTCATTTTATCCTATAACTTTATAAGGCCACCAAGGTCTGCTTCTGAGAAACATGTCCCCATCATGATGCTGCCACCACCATGCTGATGGCAAGTTTGTGATGATGTACTCTGATGTACTCTCTCTAAAATGCCTAACCTACAAGCACAAGCAAAGGACACCAAATGTTCTGCTGACCACAAGAGTACTGACCCACTTTTAGCAGATGAACACAGCTTTTAAGTGACAAACTCTGCTCATACATTACTTTGCTGAGTGACTGTCATCCAAGCAACACAAGTTTAGGGAAGGAGTCACTGAATAAATATTCAGAAAATTTGATCAATAATTTGCTTTCATGAGACTATGTTATCTATAATCACATTACAGTCACAAGAGCAGGCTGTTTCCATTTGTTTCTTGCTAATAAACAACCACGGAAAGAAACATGCTCATCCTCATTCAGAGTTTTGTTCAGATGCTTTGGTCAAAACATTTGCTGGCTACTATATACACTGGATCATTATTAAAGCAGTAGGATTAATGTGTGGCACAAATACTTCATTTAAACATAATGTCAGTGCTATTAGCACCACGATAAGAAGCTGATTCATCAAATCTCTTTTCAGTTCCATTTAAAAGGGTGTAAACAAATGAATGTGATCCAGCAAATATAAGGCAGATATTTTGAGGTTTTCTCAACTTCAACATGTTATTCATTTGTTAGTCTGAAATGTATGTGGTTGGCAGGAGAAAAAAAGAAATTAAAATATATGAAAGTCCTAATGTTTTTTTTTCTGCACAATTTTGTCCCTGAAGCACATCTGACTTTATTTATCCATCCAAATCAAATTTTATCCATCTACTTGTGGCTCTGTCTCATCTCACTATAATTACTACGGCCACTAGAGGACACACTCACATGATTGTAAACAAACTTTTGCTGCACATGTTGCCTTCAGGATGAATTATCACTACTTTGTTGATGCCATTATTTTTCCATGTGGTGCCACAATCTGGTAAAAAAAAAAAAAGTTAAAAAATCAGTTTGCACTGTATTGTGGTTTATGATGAAATGCTTAATGAGCCCTAAAAAACCTGGGGAATGTGGAAATTTTTAACATGTTTTTTTAGTTTCTTGCAACTCCTGGAAAATGAAAATAAGTGCAATATGTGCTGAAAAACATTGCGTCATGTTGCAGATCATTTTGACATTCTCGTACAAAAATTATGTTGCTGCCCCCCGCAAAGATCTTTCTTTTTATTTACATTGAAAATGGAGAGTGAATATACTGAGCAAGTGTTCCAGGAGTAAAGTTCTCCATGTGGCCTTATAGTAGAAAACTGATTGATCTATTAGTATTAGTATTTATCATTCAGGATATTCAATCAAAACAATTAATTTCACTCTGACTTTGCCAGAAACTAAAGCGATTTCTTTTGTAGTGGGACAGTGTCAGACCTAAATGCACTTTTTCAGTTTCATGCTTAAACAAAATCTGAAGTTAACAGCTCTTATGTGCAACTGTCTGTGTTGTTTACACAAGAAAGTCTGGATATGTGAAATTTGGTTCATGGTACAATCCTCTTGTGCCTGAATTTGTGTTTTCGTTGATGTAAATAAATACAGTTCCATCATAAACTGAAGGCAAAGGGCACAGAAGGTGTGGAAAGTCACGAAAATTAAGGAAATTTAGTGTCTGACTCAAAATATTTCAAGTGAGAACAACCCAGACTCCCGCTTTATGCACCCCCTGCCAACGGTCAAACTGTCATGACAACACCTGAAGGCACCACAGAGGTGTGTTTTTTGAACGCACCCTGAGTCGGCAACGGTTGATGGAGACGTGTCCACCTCCTGGATAAAACAGAAAAGGTCAGAAATATAGCAAGAAACCGAGAAATTTAGGCGAACAGATGCTTTAAATGCTAAAGTTAGCAACTGTTGGTTGTTTAGCGAGTTTTACGTTTAAATACGTTTATACTTCAACGTGCTGCCAAATCAACATTGTTTTTCAAAATACACCTGGACAACGACCTGTCACTGCTAGCTAACGTCGTGCTCAGCATCTTGCCAGCTTGTTTTGTCATGTTTGAGATGTGAAATGTGTGTGTGTGTGGCATGCGGAATTGAATGAATTCGAGCTATTTAAGCAAGGTGTCGGTTAATATTTATTGTGGCTCAATCTCTGGATTCATAATGTGTGAAAATTAGCATAATTAAGAACGTTACTTTAGCATACAGTCGTGAAAAACGCTTTTGACATATTCGAACAAGCAGCTAAATCCTCTTGGACACAATGCCTGTAGATAAACATGACTTACTCGAGCAAATGGTGCATTAAAGCCATATTTTCATAATATAAATACCCCAAAAAATATATATCAGGGACATGGGGGAAAGTATTTGTTTTCCCACACATTCAAGGCTACAAAATTAGACTTAGGTGTTTCAGATTATGTATCAATGTGTAAAACCACCTATGAGGATCCTGTCTTATTTAGTCATCTGACTTTAAGGGTCTGATGATCTCTTTGCTATTGAAGCACATGTTGTCATCATGCCAAGATGCAAAATATGCAATATTTTTCCTGAAATTTCATGATGTTAAAGTATTGACTAGCGTCAGAAAAGTGCAACACTGACTCACTAAATATGTTTTGTTATTTTGGTGGAAAGGTTCTTTCCTCCCATTTCCTTGTCCAATCTTTTCTGGCCTTCTTTATTTCAGCTGATCTAAAATAATGAAAATGTTTAGTGAAAAATGTAGCCTTACCTACTTTAGAGCTGCAACTAACACTTATCTCCACTGTCAATTTATCTGGTTATTTTCTCGATTAATTGATAAGTTGTTTGATCTGTGAAATGGCAGAAAATGGTGAAAGTGTCTCCCAAAGCCCAAGACAAAGTTGTCAGATGTCTTCTTTTTGTCCACAGACCAAAGATATTCAGCTTACTGTCATAGAGGAACAAAGAAACAAGATAATTTTCACATTCAAGAAGCTGGAATCTGGGCATTTTGATTTGTTTCTCTTCGTATCGAATTGAAGTTTCCTCCTGTAAGGACCTCTAAGGGAAGTGAGCTGATACATACAGTGATGGATGAAACAAGAGTCCTCACTGATGAATGAATAATGGTTATAATGTGACTACTTGAGGTAAAACAGAAGTAGACATGATATACAGTCAAGCATTGGTTTTGGGTTGTGCCATTTTGATGTAGAGGTCTCTCTTTTAACTGTAAGGATTTACAATATAGTAACTCGTGCATATGATTTTAAAAATATTACTTTTTGGTTTGTGAACATCAATCATATTTGCATATTTCAATATTAGTGTATGACCATGTGATTTTTTGTGTGCTGCATAAAACGTTTTTCATACAATTGAAAAAGGAGAAAATATGCATTGATTTGTGTTCATTCACACATTGACAGCATGTGATCACAGTTTTTGCACTGTTAGTGCATTGCCACTAGATGTCACTAAATATATGAGTTAAGGTTACAGCGTTGTGAACGGGAAAATGTCAGTTAAAACGGTTTTATGTGTTCAGTTGATATACTACAATATGAACTTGCATTATCTCCCAGTTATGGTAAATCAGTAGAGAGCACTAAATCCCGGTGGACCTGAAAAAAAAAAATCTTCAGAATACTTTCATTTGATAAACTCAGATAAATCTCTAAATATAGTCACTTCCAGAGAGATTACATTTCTCTCAGAAGAATCAATATTACCACACCAGAGAGAAGGATGCACTGAGGTTGCTTTGTTTTATTTTTAAAGCAACAATGAAGAAAGGAAAGATGAAATGTCTTCTAAGAATTCATTTTGCCAGTAATGATCCTGAATGGGGTTGTTAGTGTTAAGAGTTAAATATGTGTATCGTAATAATGTATATAATATGTAACAGTGCAACAAACCATTTTGCATAGCTCTGTTAATGAAAAACTGTGTTGTATTGCTTGGCTGGAGAGATGAAAACAGTCTGTACTGATGGCAGATTAATTACATTTTTAAAGTCATTGCTCATCAGAGTCGAACAAAAATCTGCATCCTGTTAATTTGCTTGAATGCACAGAGCAAACACCTCATCTCCTGTCTTCACCCTGTTTATGTCAGATGTTGAGTAGCTTTGGCAGGGTGCTTTATTCCACTGGGAGTTTAAAGAACAAGCACTGAAAAAAATAAGACTGATTCAAAACAGATGTTTGCTGATACCCAGCCTTTGTGTTTTCATTTCTTTTATTAGGAAGCTTGTAGATCACTACCTCTGATGCACTCTTGTCCATGAAGAGCTGGAGGCAGATGGTGCTGTGTCATATGTTTTTGCCCGGTAATTCAGACTGCATTCATAGGGGAGTGATAATGCAAAGAGTCAGCATGGTGAGAGTGTGCTAGCTAATTGGGAAATGTTTGATTTTCAGAAATTATTTGGATTTTGTGGTTTTAATGTTTGCTAATTTTGAAGAAACAGCTGGATGCCACTGATTTTAGATTTTGCCACTGTGTTTACCCTGCCTTTGTTGTCCTGTACATTATTAAGAAAACATTTTGGTACAAAATAATTGTGTGCAACTATATCAGTCAGCAGGTGAGCAGATCTTTCTTATGCACTTGAAACAGTGGATGAATCGGTAGGCCTGTTATAGGCAGCCAAAGGACAAAAACACTCCATCCCCCTCCCCTGCAGTGTAGTGCAATGTGGGCATGCTTTACAACGGAGGAGTTGACACCTCCTCCTACCATCTGCTCTCCTCATTGGTTGGAAAGTAGAAGTCACATTTGGGGCTCTCCCCATTTTGGAAGCCCTTATATTATTCTAATCTTTAATCCACAATAACAATAATGACAATATCAGAAACACGTCTCACAGATTCAAGCATCCACACAAAAGTTTTGGTACCTTCAAAATAAAAGTGACCCACTGCCCAATAGCACATGCTGGCACATCTGGCGATGCTCCCCTAAGCTCATATGGCCAATGTTGGGAGGGCGATTTAAAAAAAAAAAAAAAAAAGTCGTGTTTCCAAGTTGCATTAGCATTGCATTGCTCATTCGTTTCCCTGAAGCCTAATTCTGTCGTCCATTGAAAGGAAACGCTGGGCCATCCCCCCGACGCGCGCCTGTGCTGTGGAGCTCCCCCTTGCTGCGCGCATCGTGATCTAGTGGATGCAGAGTCTTGCAGAGAACGCAGGGTCACCTTCTGCCACTGCAAGGGGAAATACTGAATAATTTGCAGCAGAGGCTGTTGGCTAGTAGTGCTCCTCAGCAGCAGCAGCAGCATCTCTGGTAAGTCAGTGTGTGTGTCTGCTGTGTGTTGTCGCCACATTGCTGCATTGAGAAGAGCATCCTTTTAGCGAAGGGCGACGTAGGGATAAAGGAATCTCGCATCCTTTCTCCATCATTTGGATAGTGTGTCATCCCTCCTGTGCTGCGATACCCGCCAATTACCACAGATTTAGTGGCAATTCTTAACCATGCATGCGTCATTTTTAACAGCATGTGCCGTTCTTTGCATATGCCAAAGGTGAAAATCATCATCTAGCATCACCTTGAATTACTATTGCACGCTTGGCTCGCAAGCCAAACTATAGTATTGAGTCGTCTGCTTTGGGTTTTGAACAGTCTAGCTAATGTGCGCGCTTCCTTTTCAATTAAAGAGGATGCAGGGTGTTGTTTTCACCATGCAGCTCTTTCTATTGCCCTTCGAATTGTCAGGATGAGCGAATTTGACCTCAATGTCCAAATTGTACCAGCGATGTACTCCTGCTTTAACGTTCTCAGCAGAAAGATCGGACTCAGACTGCAAACATGACGTTAAAGGACATGTTGCCACGTTAAATACACTATAGTCGATGGGGATGGTGGCCAAAGCTAAGAGAGGATTGCCATTTTATGTTTCTTTCCATGCGTCAAATGGGTAAACAAGACGAGGAACATGAACCACGTCGATCAAAGAAGTCGCTGCTTTATCCATATGATGGTGTTTTATCGGTACAAATACACTGAATATTATGCAGGAGTCGCCTTATTCAGTATTGGAGGATTTCTTGGTGAAATGGACGCGAATGTTAATGAGAGCACTCCGCTCTGACGTTATGTAATTGGTTGTCACAGCACAGCGAAGAGCCATCTCTAGCGTCATTGTTTTTTTCCTGACAAACCAACAGCACCACAGAGGAGGAGCATCCTCTTTTCTACATGGGATTAGGTGCATGTGGTCTTTTAATCATTCATCAAATCTGCTCCCAAGCTGAAATGCATCCAGGCTTACAGCTGACTAAAGCATCATAACCACAATTATGCGTTTTGGCAGCAGACATGTTGTCTTGTGATGCTGGTGGTGATGATGATGGTGATAGTGATGATGCTGTGTTTCAGGGGCTGCGTTCATGGCAGCGTCACAACCCCAACCCCTGCAGCTCCTGTCCTCTACAAAAACATCCATGCATACTGCATGAGAATGCATGGATCATTAGGGGCTATTGTGTGTTTTTAACAGATCCTCCTGCATTCGTTTCTTTGTTTCTTGGGTTCACAGTAGATGACAGACAGGTTGCTTGTGTCCACCTCAGCTTGTTTTGGAGCTGTCCATGGTGCTGAATTCACTGTTTGCTGGAGTGCATGTCTGTCAGCAGCCAAGGTGCCCCCAAGAGAGCCCGACACAAGGCTGCAGAGAAGAGATGATGATACTGTCAGGGGGGTAATCCAATTGTATTGCGGAAAGGGCAGTTAAAGAGTACTTGCTATTTATTAGCCGACTTCTGCCTCTTCACGGTGGAGGCCAGTTAAAAGTGTCTCGCCAGCAGCTCCTCAGGACTTTAGTAAAAGCAGTACATAGTTTTTTTCCCCACAGATTTTAGATGTTATATGTATCTATTGCAGTGCTTTCCGCCCTTTATGGCTTGTGACCCCTTAATATGAAGCAGTATGTGTTTGTGACCCCACAGCACACAAAGTTTATGGTGTTGTGTTTCATTTGTATAGTCACCAAAGTGATTTCTGCAGCCCTGAGGAGATATTTGTTTGAAAAAGCCTGAAAAGAGTAAACACCGTTTTGTGATATGTTTTTTCCATTTCTTTATTATGCTTTGGTTCAAGACCTTCTTGATACCCACTCAAATATGTCCTTCGCTCCAAGTAATAAAAGCTGCCGGCACCAACAGCTGCCATTAAATATCTAGACACATTTATAATCAAATAGTGCTTTATTTATACACTTTTTAGTCCAATTTTAGAATATTTTTTCTCCACAAGGTTCTTGTACGTCTGCCAGCTGAATTAAATAAGGTAGAAGTTCTTCTTCTTTTCTTGAATGAAGTATGTGTTCTGTAGAAGATTATGTATCTAGTTCCCTAAGTTATACATTGTCAAAAGTATCATGATATATTGACGTTGCCATAGAAAACAACTAAATAAGTACAACCCTGCTAGAAACTATAGTCACAAAGCTGATTTTATGCTTTAAATACAACAGTACAATTAATGTGTATTTGAGTTATTATTAAACTCACTACTATTCCTACTCTCTCTTTGAGACTTTAATTTCTAGAAAAAGGTAATCTTCTTTGACCTTCTGTGGTGCTTACAACCGGTCTGTGGTAATATTCACTTTGTGTTTTCATGCTTCACTAATTTTGTTTTTTGGCTGTGGCAAGGAATGTTGTCAGGATTTAATTAGGACTTGCATTCATGCAACCAAAGACTAGATGTGCGGTTCCCTTTAATCATTAATAGAATAGCTGCAACATTAATACTATGTATCATAAGGAAGGTTGTTGATGGCAAGCTTAAGTCAGGAAGTGAAAATGTAGCGGTTTTAGAAAGTTTTGCTTTAGGTTGTTTTTAATCTGATTCTGCTTTAGTTTGGCTTCTTTGGCCATGACCATAATAACTGGCAAAGGATTACTATGAGCGTGGGATTTATGAGAAGCACTGCAGTTAAAGCTGTTTTCATTTTATTGTTTGTTTTTCATTTCATTGTGAAATATTTGAAATAGATGGCGTACTTCTGACAAGTCAGGCTTGCTTTGTTAAGTGGAAGGAATTAAAAAATATAAGGTAAAGCTAAACACAATAACATCCTAATAACAAATATCAATTGTGCTGACAGTAGTACTTTCAAGTGAAATTTCTGTTACACATTTTGTTTTTTGTGTTTTTTAACAAAGTGAAAGCTAATAGAGGAATATGTGCAGAATACTGATTTGAGAACATTACATCCAAATAGTCCAAAAGAGGTTTCACTTGATTCTGTCTCCCACAATATAGCTAGAAATGTGGTGTTTGCTCGTGTTGGCGACCTTTTTGTTGTTGTTAGTCTTCAGTGTTTGTGGAACATCATGTGCGAGGGAAGGAGGACAGGAGGACAACGTGTGAAACTGTGGTCTTCTTTTTCTTTAACCTTCTATAATGTGTTTGCTGATGAAAGGGTTAAAGGCTGCTGCTGCTCTGTTAAAAGAGGAGATAGTGCTGTCTGACAGGGTGTGAAAAAAGAGGCAACATAAGAACAGAGAGTCTGAAGGGCAGCCGAAGTGTCTCATTTCTCTCCGTGCAGAGGAGAACACACACCGGGAAGACTCTATCCTCGGCGGAAGATTTATGACATTAGAGATTATCAAAAACATCTGCGGCGCTTTTCACACCACAGAAGGAATCTCATTTTGTTTTTGTGAGTCTGTTACCATGACTAGGATTTTAGAATCCAGAGGTATTAGCAGAAATATGAAAAACGCTAAGATTCTATTTATTTTAGAAAATACTGAAGGAAAATTCAGTTTGCTAATTGTGATATGGAGAAGATAAAGGACATCGGGGGCATATCAGTAGCTAAAATTTCTGCAGTTCTCTACTCATGCAGTGCTCCTTCCTTTTATGTAGAACAGTATGAATCAGGTTCACGTTACCTGATGCTTTTCATGCACTGTCATCACAACATGACAGTGTTTGCCCTTTCTGAATCATCATGTAGCCGTGGCTCGGCCTGAGGCAGAGTACGAACTCAGTACATGTCATGATCTTTTGGGCCATTCAAAATGGAGTCCTAGTGGTGTGCACGTAGAGAGTATACATCACTAGAGGTTTGATCAGTTGTGGTGTAAATGCTTAAACTTGACAAGGTTTGCTGATGTGTTTGTTCATGAACCTGTGAGTGCAGCAGTTTTGAGGTGATTGCTTTGAACACTAGAGGGTGTGTTCCTCATGGACATATTCAGAGAGAGAGAGAGAGAGGCAGGCAGATTTTCTTGTTTTTTTAACTGGGTAGCATGTTTCTATTAAGGGACTTAATCATGATATGTCTTATGTTGCTTGAGAAACTTTTAATTTCATTCTAAACTAATGTGCTGATATTTTTTTAATTGTTCTGACTTCATAATGTCAGATGTTTGCAAAACTGTCCATTTCAGTTTACCAGAGCCCAAGAGATCACCTTTATTTGTGCAATTTTATCTATTTAATTAATTGTAACATATAATGAAAAACAAGAACAAGCAAATGTTCACATTGTAGCAGCTTGAACCATATGGTTTAGCTTGAAAATGTATGTAAATAGTTTGTCAGTTATTAGAATTATTGCAGATATATTGTCTGTTAGTCAAGTAATTTCTTCTGGAAAAAAATGAAAAATGTCCATATGAATCTCCTGAGATTCCTGTCTTTAAATGTCTAAAACCAGTAAATATTCAGTTAATTGCCTCAAAAAACAAAGAAAACAAGCAAATATTTATATCTGAGAAGCTGAAGCCAGACAATTTTTGACACGTCTGCTTGAAAAATTATGTAAAGGATTAGTCTTTGTTGCAGGTTAATTGTCTGCCAACCAACTAATTGATCGATCTCTATCAAAGAATAGTGAAAAACATCTATTTCAGTTTCACAGTGACTAAGGTGATGTCTTCTTCAGTGATTCTGTATTTTATCTTGAACTTGTTTTTACTAGCTACTGATTTTAATTAACTGTTTTGTTTTATCTTATTGTATTTTATGTACAGCGTCTTTGAGTTTTTGGAAAAGCGCTTTACAAATAAAATTTATTATTATTATTCTTCATGTCTTGTTTTGTCAGACCAACAGTCTAAAACCACCCAAAATATTCATTTAATCGTCTCACAAGACCACGAAAACAAATAAATATTCACATTTTAGATGCTTTTTGACACTTTTTCTTTAACTGACCATCAAAACTGTTGCTGATTCACTGCTGCAAGCTGTTAAGTGATCAACAGTCCTTGTTGGAATTTGTTAATTAGGAGACTCTGTTTCCATAAAATTATAAATAGTCATGGGTGAAAAACACCAGCGGCATAAAGTGACCATGACTCAGCATTTTTACATGAAATTGTACCAGAATCAGTTAGATATGGTGGCAGTCAGGCATCACATATAGTTATCACAGCTCAGGCTGCTTCACTTGATGTGTGGGTTGCTTCATCACGGTTCTTGCCTGAAATTTTAGTCCGCCATCCATTATCTAAACTGCTTGTCATGTTCACGGGAGCAGATGCTCAGACCAGCTCACACTGAGAGGGAGAGAAGGGGTACACAGAGAGGAAGGTTCAGTCATGCTACGTAAATGACTAAAAACACAAATTCTTATAGACATTACACCTCTGAAGACAGAATAAGCTGAACTGAATTTGTTGTAGCCTCATTAACATTCTGCATGAAATGTCTAAGTATTAAAGACAAGATGGCTGAAAATGTTGTTGAGCTTATTATTATTTTCATTGTTGATTAATCTGTAAATTATTCATTGGATTTATTGGATTGCATTTTTTGAAAGGAAAAAAAACATTTAACCAGAGAGTAAACTGATGACTTCAAACTGTTTCATCATGTTATTTCCTTTTCAGCCTAAAACCAAAATGTATTTATTTTACAGTGTTATGACAGAAGACAACATATTTCTGATGTTAAAGCCAGTGAATGTTTAGGATTTTTTTTTCCCAACAACCAACTTAAATGAACATCAAAATGTTTTTAATTAGTTTTCTGAAAGCAGAATCATTGAGCAATTGTTTCATGTATGAGTAAAGCTGCATTTTGTGAGTTTAAAGCTAGAGTTTTACGTTGTATAGTTTAAGTTGTTTTTTCTTTAGATTTTATGATGCGACTTCAACATTTTCAACAAAAAACACTGGAATAATCAATGTTAAAAAAAGAAGATCTTTCTGATCCACAGAATGATCCCATAAACATGTTTTAATCAGTCATTGTATCACAGAGATAGATGGAGAAAAAAACCGAACCAATATTTAAACCTGAACATAAAACTTTTCCAGCACATAGTGTGCAAAGAATTACTTGGATGTGTAAATGACTTGCAGGCTAACTGAATTATAAGGTGTTACTTATGCTGACAGGAAATGCTGAAAAACTCATCGCTTTAGTTTAAAAAGACCCGGAGTGCTAATTGCCTTTACCTTTCCCAACACAGCTATACTGCTGTTTAAAGTCTCGTTTTGTCATCTTTGTGAGCAGCATGCATTGAAAGTGGAATGTGTTAGTGACAGTAGAAAGGTTACAGTTTGTAAAACTAATGCTGAACGCGTAAGTTATCTGTAATAACGGCTTTCACTACGCATCTTCCAGCAGATCTTCATAGCTCAAGGACCGCAACATTCTGAAAAACAAAAGGGGACTGAAGCACACTGACTATTTCACAGCCTTTAATTGTACAAACAGAAAATTTGTCACTACTGTGTCTTCATCAGATCATCTCAAAGATTTATCATCATTTATCATCATGTATTAATTATCGGCAGCATCATGCAGTTTGCAGTCTGTTCATCATTAATGAGTGCTATCTTCTGCCACATATTGTTAAAAAATACAAAGCATATTGCAGAATTTACACCAAAATCAGTCATTTCACACCATTTAGACCACAGTATATAGTCCTATTTATTGTATTTGAACATTGCATGTAAACAAGTTTGTTACTTGAGTCGTTTTTTTTTTGTTTTTTTTTAAACATTGGCT
The DNA here is from genome assembly GCF_022539595.1 of Amphiprion ocellaris. Classification (NCBI taxonomy): domain Eukaryota; kingdom Metazoa; phylum Chordata; class Actinopteri; family Pomacentridae; genus Amphiprion; species Amphiprion ocellaris. The sequence continues at coordinate 23,281,256 of NC_072773.1, forward strand.
GGTTTATAAGTCTGCCAGCGTTAATTATGTACAACAGCTGGTGTATTCATGGACAATTATGAAGAAACCGAGGAATTATTAAATATTCCTCTCCCCACTGTGTCAGAGTTTATTAATCTCTCCTTGATCGTGATAGTTCAAAACGAAATTCAGCTAATCTCTTAATGTATCTGCCTCTGTACAACATAATTGGTGTTTTGACACATGCTGGACTGATTTTCATTTATATTCCCATTAGGAGCAGTTAACAGCACTTTAACCTACTGTTGCTTGATGTTAAAAGCACTGACCCCAGCATCTCATGCTTTTCTTTCCACAGGTGATCTCCTGCAGGGGACCAAGAGCTCTCTCTAAGGTTTATGGAAACCTGACCTCCCATTGGTGGAGAAGGTGAGTTGTCCTTGTTTTTGCCATCTGTTCTTTAAAATCCTCCTGTTCACTGGGGTCTCTGTTTAGTCTAAAGTTGTACAGGGATACCAAAAGGACAATGTCTGCAGAGCCCCACACTCTTTTCAGAACCGTTTTGTATCATGCTAAACACACCACTTGAGGTAATTAATAGCTCTTTGTCAATGGTTTTAATATTTCATGAGGGTGTCTCAATCTGTCGATGGGTTAACTAGAGGACAGGTCATCTTTGTTGCCTATTTGAGACTTTTATATTGGATTGCTCTTTAAGTAGTGTGTGTGTGAGTGTGTACTGCAAGATTAACATTACATATAGGATTACAGTGCTGCTATAGGGTTGCGTTTTAGCCTCTTAGCTACTCCAGTAGATTGTATCAACTGATCTGTAGTCTTCAGTAAACCATTTTGACTGTCAGTGTTTTCACATTTTATGTTTTTAGAAGAGATTATCTCAGATTGTGCTTTTATTATCTCACCAGGAGTCACTCTTACCGTCTCGTCTCACAGGGGAGAATGATTACTCTGGGGTGGCTATTGATTCTCCTTGCTTGATGTCTTTGTTTTGCGGGCATTATGGCAGAATTTCACTGCAGCAGGGAGGTTAAGCAGCTGTTTGATGACTGCAGACTGTTGTTTGTATATGCAAGACAACTCATCAGAACACGATGGCCCAGTTCAGAGAGGCTCCTTCAGGGATCCTGTGCAGTTTGAACTGGAAGAGGAAGCTGGGTCAGAAGAGTATATATAGAGTTCTGATTGGTAAACAAAGTCTGGTAAGGTTTAGTAGGGAACTAGAAAACACAGCTACAAAAGAAATGAATCAGCAATATTGTTCTCTCAGGTTCCTGAAACCACATAAACTTTCTGAACATGCCGTTGCTATCAAGTTACATCTTTTTTTTATCTGGAAATCTGCTTTGAGTTTTTGTTTATTCAAATGAATTTCATTTTATTGCACATTTCAGTAATATCAACATGACATATTTGTTAATGATATATCACCCGTTGATTTTTCAGCGAGTGACCTACACTTTTGTAATCCTCAATAAGGCCGTTTTGGTGAAAATCAAAGGCCTATTCAGTCTGACCAGTCGTACAAATTTCTGCAAAAGTCCCAATGAAGACACAAGTCTGAGGGATCACTGAACATTGTTCATGCCTAATTTTTCCCATCATAGGACACTATTCCTTCTGAATGTGCATAAAACATCCATATCACTCTTCAGTATTTAAAATAAAAGCAATAGATGTGTTGATTAAATCTAGATCGCAGGATTTCGAGAAATAAATGAATGTTAGTTAAATTCAAGTCAAACAAGGCCACAGAATGCTAATCCAGCTTGTCATCTGCTGGTAAATCTCTGTATGTTTTTGCAATAGACCAGAGTTTTAAATCTGGTGTCTGTGATTGGTTTCCCAGAGCTGAATGTGGAGGTAATCGTTGCAACAGAGACGGAGTAGGCTCCAGCAGCTGTTAGGCTTTTTTTGGAGAACCTACAGGTGTCAAGAAAAGTTTCTGATGTTCAAGATGGGAAAAAAATTGACTGGGTTCAGAGGAAGAATTGTCGGGACTGGCATTAGAAGCACTTGTCCATAAAATTACTCTGTCTGCCAGAAGTAGCTGACAAATATTCTGCACTGCAGGGTCAAAAGGAGGAGATTGTGTACACATATGAATAACTGCTACATGAAAGTAACCGCGTTATTGGAAATATGAAGAGATGAATAAGAGAATAAAACTGCTCATTTTATTCAGTTAGTTTAATATATGAACACACCCACACCCTGCTGCACTGGCTATATGAATTTAGAAAAACATAGGCTTGCAATATTTTAATGTCAGATTCAAATATAGAATTGATCCCTGCTATTCATGGTACCTGCTAGGAGAGGTCAGTTGAGCTCAGTGGTTGGTTTTTACCTTCAGGCTGGTCAGACGTTTGTTCCATAGAAACATTTGTACCACTCTTATTTATTTTTCGTCTTTCCTCATTTAGCAACCACCAGCATTAGTTTGGCTCATAATTTAGCATAAACATCCAACTCTCTGCAAGCCAAGCTGGCAATGTCTGTTGTCAAGACTGCTCCTAATAAACAGTGCAGGAATGCAGCGATATGTGCCAAATTGAAGAATTGTATGGACCCAATTAGAAGTTCTACTGATTTTTAATGTGCTTCTGCTTGTCAGGGTTTCAGAGCTGAATTTGTGCTTTTTAAGTGCTGAGTCACACCTTCAAGCAATCAAATGGCAAATGAGTCGTACAGCAAACAAGCCCAGGTCCATCAGCAAGCACCAACCCTTAATTTGAGTCTTAAGACTAGTTCTTGCTTTCTGTGTCCATGTGTCAGCAAAAGGTACATGTGATGTAGATTTCATCATCCAAACAAGTCCACAAGGATCCGAGCAGACCCTCCATGGACATCCATCTGCTGCTCCAAATTTTGTGACCATGCATTGCTATCATGCCGACAGCGCATGTGCTCAGAAAAGAAGCGGTTCTTTAAACTGATATTGGTTTAGAGGAGGTGCTGTACAAGGAGATTCCATCCTCCACACTTTGAGAATTCATCATTCAAAGAGATGTAATTGAACTATTTGCTGCCAGACTTTGGAGGAACTTTAGTTTGTACATGCTTTTCACTGACAGAACCCAAAGACAGAACTTCTGTGCTATGTCCTCACATTGTGCTCGGCACACCTTTGCCAAAATGATACAATGCTACAGCCAAATCTGTAACTAACTGTCACAGACAGCCATTTAAAAACATCCACAAGAACCACATGCAGATTTCTGTGTTAGAATTAAGGGAAAATGGGACTGTTTGCGTAGCAGACTGAAAGCATATCTATTGTAGTCTGAATAGATCCATGTGCTTTCCACTTTTAAAGTCCATATTGGTCATGCAGAAACCAAAAATTGACCTTTACATCTCCAGTCTACAGTTCTGTCACTGAGCACATGAGAGAATCGGTTAGTTACTCTGCCTTAATGGCCTCTGGGTATTAGAGGCGGGTATAAATAGGGATGTAAGGTGATTACAGTCTGGACACTCAGTTGACATATCTGTAGACAAACTGGTGTTGCTGCTGTTTTCTCCTGTCAGTATCCTGTTATCTTGATCATAGTTAGAGGTATAATATTTATTATTTCCACATAAAGATGTCTAAAAAATTACTAGGCTAATGTTATATACTGTGTATTTTGTTGACTTTTGTATTTACATTGTCCAAAATATTTTAAAAAATATTAAAACCCAAAGTAATGGTGTGCTTCATTTTAGTCACCTGAATTCATGCAAATTTTAAGCTAAAATTAAACCGTCCACATGATCAGTTAATCAGAATCAATTAATCATTATCATGAATTAGATACAGTGGACATTTTTCCATAGGCTAATATTCACGGACACGTAACATCCTGGTAAACTTCATCTTTGTCTTGGTTACATGAGCTCTGGCCAGAAGCCATTAACCTACAGAGGAGTCTCTGTCATGGTGGCCTATTGCTAATTAAACCACCACAATGGTCTCTGCTTGCTAACATGGAACTGCCTATAGTCCAAGCGCCAGCCTCATTTGATTGCTGTAGTATTAGTAGAAACAAATGAATTGCAAATAAATCGTCTTCCGTCTCACGAAACAGTAAGAGGCTCCACCTGGCGGTGACCAAGTACTGCAGCTAATGTACAATACATTTTCTGACATGCATGTACTTTGTGCTTTCTGTCTACAGCAATTAATCTTTTAATGATTAGTCATTGGCACTCCAAGTCATCTATCGGTGGTGCTGTATCCCCTTTACATCCCCCTGCTTTGTGCTTACTAGTTAGCATATATAGGCATGGTGGGGAACACAGAAATATATATACAGTATGAACCTGTTTTTCGCTGAAGCACAAAGTCGCTGTTACTTGATCTTTCCAAAATGCAAAGTGAATGTAGCTGATAGTGAGAGACTTCTGTTTTGCTGTGTAAACAAAATCTTAGATGCATTTTTATCTCTAAGAACATAAAGTTTTCAAAAACTGTTAAAAAGCATTATGTTCAGCCATTACATGTGTAACATTTACTTTAGAAGGTGTACCAGACTTAGTTTCACAATTAGATGGAGCTCCAACATTTAAAAATCTGCTTTTTTAAAAGAATATATGAGCTATTGTATGCATTTTAAGATATGCAATGCATATCCTTTTTTACTTGAAATCATCTGCAGCACACTCACCCTCTCCATAACTCCACCTCCCACTCCCTCCACTTCTTAAACGTTCTCATACACACATGTACAGGCGATGCATTTTCAGGCAGCCCATCAGTATTCAAAGCAGCATCTGGCAGCTAAACGATAAGAAAGCGGAAAGCTGGTGTTTGGAGAGCTGCATTCCCAGATTGACTATTGCTTTGCTATTTACTCCCTCCATTCCTCATGTGTGCCTGGACATCAGGAGAAACTGGACTGGAACCAGGGCCTCCATCCTCTCCGCTCCATCTCGTAGCCACTGCTGCATGTGTGCAGTTCATTCCTTCATCGCCAGCCATCACAATATGTCTGTCTCCCCCTCCTCTGCTCTGCTCTGCTTCTCCTGTCCGTCTCTCTTGGCCCTCCCCTTGCAGTTTTTTCCCCCTGTCTTCACCACACTGTCACCAGGAGGCTTGTGGCAAGAGGCTTCAGAGTTACATAACCACTGCAGCAGCGCTCGGGACACTGTATTAAATCACAGCAGTCACAAGTGTGTATCTGTGTGCGTGTCTGTCCGTGTGTGTGTTTATATGAGCTGCCTATTGTGAAATTTATATTTCCGCTTAGCAGCTTTGCGGATGGATCTGGGAGGCTGTCATTCAGCAATCTTTTCCACTCCATCTCTCTCTGGTGCTCCATCTACAACTCTTTTGTCTGTTGATGGTAAATGTCTTCACAAAGCGTCTGGCATGGCAGAATTAGTTCATTAGGGTAGTAGGTGGGTGCTGCAGTGTTAGCTTTCCTATCATTAATCAACATTCCAAATCGTCTCAGTTACTTTAGGAATTTGAATAACAGATAATGTAAACATCAGGTTACTGAATTATAAAGTATCAAGAAATAATGACTCCATTAAAAAGTACTATTCAACTATTTTTTCAGACAAAATCTAAAGTATTAAACACAGCAAACAGGCTGCAATCTTCCACAGTAAATAGCCTGTATTGTTGAGATCAGAATAATGATGGAGTGACTTGTTCTGTGTAGTTATGTGAGTGTGCTTGTTTGTCTCTCTGTGTAGCTCTGTGACAGACTGGTGACCTGTCCACAGTGTCCCCTGCCTTCACCCTAAATCAGCTGGGATAGGCTCCAGCCCCCCGTGACCCTAATGAGGATTCAGTGGTGTATAGATAATGGATGGATATATGGACTGTTAAACTGCTTCATATTCTGTCTCATTGGTAATACATTTTTAAATGAATGAATTATCAACTGCAGTTAATCAATGAACAATTAATCATAAACATTGTTATTTTTTAGATACATTATTATTTAAATGTATCTAAACAGGGTAGAGTGCATTCATGCTAGCAGTTCTAAGAGGCTGTGTGCTGGCACAGTGATGCTTTGAGCTGGCAGTGACAGTGTTATCATGATGATGTTTACTATGTTTATCATCTTTGTTTAGTGTGTTAGCATGCTAACAGGAGCAGGTGGGAGGATGATGCGTGTCAAAGTAACATCCTCGTGACTCCCAGGCCCAAGATTTCCCACTGCATTGTGACAAGCGGATCAATGATATTCATTTCACACATCAGTGTATAAGTCAATGTCATAGTGCAAGGACTTTACCACCCGCCTCCCTAGTCCTTGTACCAAACCACATATTAGAGACTGAACTGGAGTACAATCTGTTTTATGGACTGTCTGACGACAGGCAGCATGGTGCGTCAGTATCCCTCAGTCCTTACCAGCTCCATATAACCTGTAGCTAACCACGACCTCTGACCTTCCTGTGGGTGAGCTGAGAAAGAGAACGTCTCCCTTCAGAAATCAGTGAAATAAAATACAAAGGATACAGGGGTGTTTTTTGTTGTTTACATCCCACTGCTGAGGAATTACTGTGTGGTCGGATGCTCTGAGCACTGAGCAATAACACACCTGGCTGACTCACTCGATTGCACAAAATAGATATTGATTAAAAATGGGAAACACTCAAGAAAATCATCCCCACCAGGAACAGCGATGCAGAAACTGGATTTTTGTACAGGGACCCTAAGCACCACTGGAGAAACTAGTGATCAGATAGCTGAGTCATCCTGTGCTTGTTTGAATGACGCAATGACCCACACTGCTAGCCTGCACATTCAAAAGCTGATATGGATTGGGATGTTACTTTAGAATATGTCGTAGCTGCGATCATATGATGACAAAACAAATCTGAATGAAATGTGTAGCTCTTCTGTGGATATTTATTTACAGAACATCTGATGAGTTTGATGTTGGAAGCAGAGTCAAAGTAGCATCCTGATGCTACAGTTAATAAGAGTCCTGCCTTTATTACAGTGGGAATGTGTAGTTAATGGTGAAGATGAGGCCCACACTCATCAGTTTGCTCCTTACAGACGTGATGTTTTGAATTCAGATTTGGTATTTTACTACTTGCCACACTAGCACTGCTACAGATGATGGTGTCAGATGATCCGGCACTTTGTTCCAGACTGAAATTCTGCACAGATGTTTTTAGTTACCAGATTAATTGCAATGAATTTGTTATGTCATCATGAGGTTCATATTTTTCTTTTTCGAGATAAATGTTGACAACTGTTTGATGCATTGCTGTGAACTTTAATTCAGACATTCATGCCCACCAGAGATTATAATAACTGCTGATGACTTTTCATGTAGTTCCACCAGCACGTCAAAGTTTTTGTCAGTCCAGTGCTTTGGTTTCTCAACAGCATGTCCATCAGGCTTCGTTGTGTTTGCTAAATGTTGGATTTAGTTTCACTTTTTCAGATCTCTCAGAAATTTGCCTTGCATTACAAGGCATGTGCTGCTTCACATAACAAACTAACAACTGTTATATGTAGGATGTTTAAAACAACAGCCTCTGAGCCAAAGTGCTTTCAAGTAGTTCCATGTCACAGTGATATGAAACAAACATATAGAATACTTCATAATGTATTGATGATCAGAGAGCAAGTGGAGGCAGAAACATACTGACCCAGTGAAGGAAAAAAAAAAAGCAATTCTTTCACTTCCAGTAATGCTGAATAGGGCCGAAAAAATTAAATGAACATTAATCAAAATAATGATTTTAGCTTCGCACCATTACATGAACACTATCTACTGTGGCATTTACGCTTAAATATGCGGTCTTCTCGTGAAATGTAGAGCGCACCTACATGTACTGTTTTTCAGAAAAGACTGCATGTATAAAAAAAAAAAAAAAAAAACACTTGGTTTCATCTGGGACAAATTTGACAGTAGATCGCCCTGGTTTATGCTTTTCAAGGTCATTTTTGGTCACACACCTGTCTGAGCACTGCAGCCACCGAGCAGCAGCTACCACAGTCTGCAATGTGGGGTGTTTGGGAAACAGTGGAAAATGTGGTGTGTCTATCAATAAGCAAATGTTCAGCAAGTGAGGGGATTTGCCTGTGACAAGGTGGGAGATGCTACCAAATAAGAAAGTTGGTCGCACCAGTGCTGCCAGTGAAAAAGTTAGTCTGGAGCCATGGGAGTGTTAAAATGGTTCTCAAAATGTAACCAAAAAATGTATTATTTATTCTTTATTATTTTCAAACCTTACTTTGTAGGCATAACCATTGGTTTATAGGAAACTTGTCATGGAATTTTGCGTAAATTCTTTGTGATTTATCACTGCATTAGGTCATTAAGATGACATCAGCTTCAGTCAACCACAACTGAACCCATAGATCTGTTAGGTGATGGGATTTTTCTAGTGGGAAATTTTTTAGGTCCCGACAGATATTACTCTCCTTCTAAATCAATGGCATGGTGCGTAATAACAATGAAAATGTCAGGCATATATCGTTAGTAGTTCCTGTGATACTGTTATCCTGCCATAGCCCCATATTTCAATGTTTAAAAACTGTGTACTCAGCATGCAAATAAAAAAAAAAACACTCTTCTAAAATAATTGATACATACATAATGAAGACCGACAATGATTTGAGGTGAAAAAAAACTCTTTTGTATGTCTAATTTAGTTATTCTCTGATGGCTAGGTTAGCAGTTAGCCAGACGAGGAGAGTGAGAAGATGAGGGCTGTTATTTCCCCAAATACTTTTGCAGACTCCCTGTCTGGATCAACATGTCAGTTCACATTTGACTCTCCTCTTCCATGCCCCAGCTAGCAGCAACAGGGCTCATGGCATTCAGCGTTCAGCTGATAAAAACAACCCAGGACCATCCTCACCTTCCGTCCTCCCTAGCTTTCCCTCACTTCCCTTCAATCTTTACCTCTGTCATTCTGCCTCTTCTAATCTAGGTCTGGTAACTGCATCTTTCTTTAAAGAATGAATGTCTCCTCCTCAGTTGTCTATCCATCTCTATTTTGGTTGATTGTGCACTAGCATTCAGCTAGTTCCCCTCTAGTGTACGTTGATGCATGTGCATACTCAAGGACTTCCCACAACTTGACTGTGGGATGGACAGCTGACACTGCGTCACCAGACCAGCCTTCTTGCTCTTGTCTAAAGCGTCGGTCACATGGCTGGCTTAATGACGGCCTCTGCCGTTACGGCGTGTGTGAAGTCTGCACAAGGCAGCTCTGTCTCCTGGCAACATCCACCAGCCTGCTTATTCTGCGCTGCACCGTGAGATGAATCACATCTCTGTGCTGATGTGTTCAGCTGCCGTTCTGGCCCTGTGGCTTTCTTTATTCCACTCAGGAACAGCCTGGCTGCCTGACAAGCTCCACACAATGTCCTGAGCTTACTGTATCTTCTCCCAGCCTTTGCCTCTCCTCTCTTGTCAGGTCCCTCCCTGCCTCCATCTCGCCTCTTCTCTTCACTCTCACTTGGTTTCTCTGTCTCTCTCTCTCTTTGCCATATCTCAATGAAAGACCTCCCTCTGTCTCTCCCCTTGTATGTCCTCTTTTTAGTCAATCAGTGGAAGAGGAAGGCGTGCTGTGCCTACCAAATGCAAAAAACACACAACCAGAATTCATCATAAACCAACAGTATATCCAAACATCAGTTAGTGCTTTTAGTAGAGTTTCTTCACATAATATTTGACTTGCCACATTAGTTACAAATGCACCCGTAGTTGTATTTGTTAATATTATACATTACTACAGAAAAAATAATACTAAATCAGGTTTTGGCAACATTGTCTATATAAATCACTGTTAGCTAATCAGACTCGGCACAATGAGCTTGGTAATGTGCTGGAGTAAAGTTAGTTCATCTCAGTGAAATCTTCTTACTGTAACAAGATTACATGTTTGTTGTGGTTCCCATTCAGTGCTTTAAAATGTTTGTCAACCAGTGGACCTCCTGAATCCATCAGGAACATTTGTCTCAACTGGGTCAAAGGTTCTCTTTAACTCTCTTGAAAGCATTCATGTGCCTCGGGTGCTGTGCCAGCACTACTTATTTGTGTTATATTACTGTGATCTCAATCACAGCAGGCTGAGCTGTGTGTGGCAGCCATGCATTGGTAATGTTTATGAAAAGTTAATTAGAAAACTCCTAGATACAAACCCTGATGCTATTCTGTCGTTTTATAGCATCAGAAATTACAGTTGCATGACAGCAGCACATTCCTCTGCTCACTTTTTGTCTTTCTGTTCCACTCGTCCCATCCTCTTCTTTGCTCTTCTTCCTGTTGAGTTCCCTCCCCCTCTAAAGCTATTCAAATGGCACACTGCAGGATTATCCCTCAGCCTCTGAGACATGCTAGTTTGGTCAGACTCATCATCCTCTACAGGTTCACTTTGGCCACAGAGGCCAAAGCTGCAAAAATAAAATTTGCAACATATCATTTATTACTTAAAGTATCAACTGCAAAAGAAGTATTTGGACTACATCTTCAAGTCTGTTCTTTTGTGTTTCATTTCAAACTTGGGTTTTTTTTTTTCAATGATGGAATCAAACATGGTAAGTGAATTTGCAGATGAAGAATTGGTTACTAACAAATTCAAAAAAGTTTGGATTGCAGTGCATTAGCACTGGTTTGCAATTGCAACAGGCTTCTAAAGGACTAAAGATTATGAGACAGATTGCTTTGACAGAAAGTGCTGAGGACAGTGAGTGGGTTGTTAGCGGTTTCAGAATTGAAAGATGCATCCAAATGGATAAATGTTTCTTGCACAAACAAGCTGTTATTGTAATATTTTACTTCTGCATGCAGTATTTTGACTGTTTTCTTTGATTACATGTAGGCATTTTTCGCTATCCTCTACCATCTTTACAAAACTTATTTCTGTACTTGAAAAAGAAGCCTGTCTTTACTTTGACTTCCTCACCAGTTAATACACAAAGGAATGGGAGGTGTGTTCACAGTCACTGAGGTGGATTGACCTCAATAACTGTCGCGTAAGCCCCTCTCCAGAATGCTTATCACTGCCACCGCCAACCTTCATCTGTCTCATGCTGCACACTACACCCTCCTGCAATAGACCGAAACTCACTTTCATGTCATTTTTTCTCTTTCTGCTCTTTGGCCTGTTAAGCAAAGGCTGATGACATCCTTGTCCATACTGTTCTTAGATACAACAAAGTTTGTGCCAATATGGATGTCAGAGCAGTTTTTCTTTTTGAATTTTTTTGAATGAATAATTTTTCACCTTTTATCTGCACACACACACACGCACACACACACATATGTTAAAAACCATGCTGCAGAGTTATTTGACTGCTGTCTAGTTTAAGATTATCTGTCTGTGTAGGCCTACTCTTAAGGAATTTTCGTTTCGTTTTCGCTTTCTAAACATTAGCAAAGTCTTATAGTCATCAAAGTGTGCACATTTTGGCTAAATTAAGCATATGGATCCATTGGTTTTGTTAGGAGCTGGTATTCTGGCACTCCTCCAAGCTTAAGTAGCTTTGATGTCACTAGGTATTGTAGTCGTGGATGCTGGGGCTTATTGGATAATTTGAATGATGGACAGGTAGCTGGACCAATGGTATTTGTTTGTTGCTGAGATTAAGAAATGCTACTTTGGGCTGCTTAACACTGCATGAAGCTGTCTTGCATTATATATTTGACTATTTACATTGTATAGTGTGTTTAATTTGATATACAGTCATGTTTTTATATAAGTCAAACATTTAAAGCTTATTGTGTCTTAAAGTTGCTTATTTTATAATCATGTACTCAGAGGAGGGTTTCAGTGTTATTGTGTACACGTTATAGACGCAGGTCCCAGAAAAAAAAAATATAAGCATATCAGCCTGTCAGATACAACATCATTGCATGCAGTCCTAAAAAAAAAAACAGGAAAACTACAACTTGTCATTCCTGCAATTTAGATTTTGTGTTTTTTTTTCAAGATGATAAATAGAGTACTTTAATTTTGTTATGTCTAGACCTCTGAACCCAAAACCTCCTGGCAGTCCCTGAACTCCTCATCAGTAATGTGCCATTCAGTTGGGGGACTCAACCAAATCTTTGCTTTAAACAAAAGTATTTAATTAAAAGCACTTTATTCTGCATGCCTCAAGTAAAAGTTTGCCAAAAAAAAAACTCTATTTGTTCGAACCAGATTCTGGAAAAAACAAAAAAATATTTGCTCTTTGTCGCAACCACGTGACTATTAGTGAAAGTTTTAAGCTGGGCTGAACTGCAGGCAGTGTTGTTGTGCACAGAGCAGATAGTAGAAAATACGACAACACATTAAAAATGTAAGTAGTAAAATATATCTAACATATGTAAGGCTACATTTTTTCTAGTATTGATGCTTGGAAAAATGTTGCGCATGTTAAGTCAAATTTTTCTCCATTTTTGCAAAATCAGTAATCAAAATTTTTTACTTTCATTTGGCATTATAACTATGCCATCCTGCACAGACAATATTTTGGACTTCTCTTCTAGCCATGATTGTGCTATTTCCATAGAAGTGCAGGACATTTATATTGCAGTCACAAATGAGCCCAGTAAGGAAAAATGTGACAACTCAGTCCAAGTTCCACTTTATGCTAAGTTTATGCTATGGGCAAAGAGTCATGACATGTAATTGGTATCAATCACCCAATATAACTGTCAGCAAGAAAGCTTTTAATTTCTAAAGATACTCTCTGAACGTGAGGAAGAGTTGGAGGATTAGGAAGGATTGAGTTCAGTTCCTCAGCAGGGGTCAGTGAGAAAACTGGAGTCTCCTCATTGTCATGAAATGTATTCATCCATTATAAAAAGCGAACAGTTCTCGAGTTTGTTGGGCAGGTTGTGAGTGTGGCTAGCGTGGCCTCTCAGTGGATTGACAGAAAGGGGTCATGTCCCCATTTTCATGAAGAGAGGTACTGAGGGTGTTTCCCTGCTGATGTGGAGGCACGTTATTTGGAAGGTGCTGCAAAGTACCCAGTGTCTTATGCAAACATGTTAGTCAATTTTAGGGTGGACTCTGGAATACACCAAAAAATGTAAAAGTTAAAACAGACAATAAAGTAATGAGAGGATACTGAAGGAAATATTATGCATAATATCAGATCTCCTTTTTTACTGGCTGCACTGTGAATGATTAATAATAGTAATGATATGCAGTAACTCTATAAGTCTGCATTAGGACACAGTCAGTTAATATTCTGCTGTGATGTTTTTTTTCTCACAGGAGTTATAGTATATGCAGTTGTCAGTTATATCTACTACTAGAGCTCAGACACAAACCCAGCTTCTGTTTTGTTTTTTTTTTGTCACAGACTTTCAAGCTCTCTCTTCATCTGAAAAAATACTTGACTGCTGATCCCACTGCAACTCTAAGACTCAAGTTGTCTGTGATTCAATCTCTGACAGTAAAATTGCTAAATGACCAAACTTAGATGGGTGCCTTCAGCATTTTGCACCAGCACATAGTGTACTCTTGATAATACTGAGTGAATGAAAACCACGGCTGTTAAGACTCTCCCAGACAGGTGATAGTAGCAGAGGGCTTTGAAAAATACAGCTGGGCTAAATCAGTCAATATTCTGTAGAAACACTGGCTGAGCTAGACTGGGCTGCGTGCTTTCCAGCTGAAACCAGAATCAATCACACAGGTTACAAATGTTCCCCTGATAGTGTTTTGATGAGTAGACCACCCTGTGAAAACACTGACCGTGTTGCAGAAGCTGCTGCTAAAGACACTTTGCCTTTATGAGCTGACCTTGTAGTTTCAAGACTCTTATTTTCCTCACAAGGACAATTATGTTCTTGTGTCGCGTGTAAAGAAAGCGAGGTCAGGGCAGTTCCGACTGAGCCTAATGCAGAAAGCTATTTTTCATGACTCATTCCAGGGATGAAGGATGTTGCGGGAATCAATTTGTACTTGACTGCAGAAGGAGGTTGAAGGATGAAGCATGAAGGGCTGTGGCAATATTTGAGCAAAATATTCTTTGTGATGCAGCTGGCTGTAGAGTGCTGACTCAGTTTGTAATCTTAAATAGCCACGAGTCATCCTTCATCTGCATTGACCTCTATCAAGCACACTTAACCAACACTCAGTTTGGACTGTGTATACTAAGAACCACACACTTTCCTTAATAACAATTTGCAAAACTCCTTATCATTTTAATTAAAAACATTAATAGTGTTAAGTGTTGTGTTTGGAACTGTTGGAGCATGTGCAGAATTAGACTATAAATACATTCCACTGTAATTATGAATATCAGGAAACCACGTCAGGAAGGCCCTTCATTAACAAAGCCTCATTAATATTATATACGATTCTATAAATTCCATTGTCTTACTGGTTGTTGCAGTGCAATGAAGAGCTCTCTGTCAAGGAGAAGGCCTTAGTCATGAGAGCAAAATGGATTAGGCTTCAAACTGAATTCAATACCAATATAATGGCTCACAGTCTCTTCTGTTTTCACCTTGGTGGTAAGATATCGAACATGTCAAACAAATAAATATAAATCACCCTAAATGCTTGAGGAAATCCAGGAGGAACTGTGTTCTGCAGGGTTGACCAAGTAATTAGTGATTAAGAAGCACAATTAAAGGACACGTATAGGTGTATAAATAGGTGTGTTGATCCCGTCTCATTGGGTTTGCTTCTGTTTTATTTCAAGGCTGCACTTAGCACAATTCTGTGTTTACACACAAGCTGCATTTCTGGGCAGCTGAACTTAACAGCTATTCATGCGTTGTGCTTGCTGCTCAGCTATCTCTCAGATTTAATGTGTCAAAAGAATGAGGGTTTTCACTGTGGAGAGATTCAGGGTCAGAGCCGTGCGATGCTCCACTCTTTCTGGTGTCTTTTCTAGGACACACCAATATAAGATGCCCCTTCCTGTTCCTCGGGGGCATGGCGCTGTATGCATGACGGAGGAGACTATTTTTATCTCATTATTATAAACGTCTCGAATAGGAACGCTCACACTGAAAGGTTCCCTCCAGTTACCAGGGAAATTTGCCACATTGCAGTTACACAGAGGCCAGCTTGGCCATGTTTCTCTACTAACTGTCATTGCACTGCTTTGTTTCTGCAACTGTGTAGTGCTACTATCTCACGTTGTTATTGTTCTCTTTGTCTCTTTCAGTGCATGAGGAACCCAGCTCTGCTGCAGAGGACAGGTTTAGACATTAGAGTGCTTTGCCACATCCAGGAAAATGTCTGGCTCCTACGATGAATGTGCAGGTGCTGACGACACCATGGACAGCTTCTGGGAGGTAAAGAGTCACGTCTGTCCTGAGGGGCTTTCAACCTGCAGCACAACCCCTCTCCCTCACACTGTTTTGTATCGATCTGGCCCTTCAAATCAGAGTCGCCACTGAAACCATGAAACTGAGATCATCGTTAATATTGTTATGTAGAAGGACATTTGTCTCATAAGTTGTAGTGAGACAGTCTGCTATCCACTGAGCTTCGAGGCAGAACATCACTTCTGTTATTATTCACACTTGTGGTGTTTAAGATGGCAGAGGAACACGGTTCAAGCAGACATTTACACTTTTAAGGAAGGTTTGAAGCTTGGTGCTGTCTTTCCAAGAGTTAAATGAGACCAGATATTCCTACTACTAGTACTTTAATTCCTGTGATTTAATTCTCAGCAAAAAGCAAATAAATTAATTTCCCATCATGTCAGATCACTGGTTTTAATTCAAAGCTTTTTAAAGATAACCTAGTTATGAGTTCCTGTACCTCATTAGGCAGAAGTGCATCTACTAAACTTTCATGTGAATGTAAAGTTGCTGTGTTTGTCATGTTAATCAAGGTGCTAAAAATATAAGCAAAATTAATTAAGTCAAGCCATACAAGCCAAGTCAAGTCTATTTATACAGCATCTTTCAACAATAGGGCAATTTAAACACAATACGGAGCATTAAAAAAAGGTGTAAAAGAAACAAAGAAAAATTTAAAACAAAAACAACAGAAAAAATAGTTTAAAAGGAGTAAGTCAAGCTAGAATGATAAAAATACGCTGACATTCAAGACAATAGATAAGGCAGTTGAATATAATTTGCAGCGTAGCCAAAGGGCAGAGCACAGTGCAATAGTAGTCCCATAATGATAGCAAAACCAAAAATGTGATGTATTTTTTTACTTATATTGGTGCCTGTTTGCATCTGTATGGCCTGTCCTGTGGTTTTGTTTTATTATGGTTTGGGTTTGTACAGAAAGAAACATTAGGGAGAACCATTTCTGCTAGGAAGAAAGAAATATAAATATATTCTATGATCTAAAAAGTTCAATAAATCAAAGTTATAGCTATATTTATCTGACTAACAGTCATTATTAACCAACTCTACATCAATAGAGGAGAGGAAGTAATAACTGCTATGAAGCAAACAAATGCAATTTTATTAAGTAAATTTATGTAGTCACAAAACAAAGATGAGAACAATGTAAGAGTAATTGTTCTGGTTTGAATGAGCTCCATATTTTACATAAATTATTTGGTACAAACTAAATAGACAAATAAGATCCTTGAGGAAGATTTATGTATTCTAAGTCACAAAAAATATAGAGAAGATGCAGGTTCTGTCCATCTTCACTTGTGCTGAAATGCCTTGTGTGTGTGGACTCATGTCATGTGGACATAAACCTGTTTAAACAGTCACACTGTGAGGATCTGCCCTCCTTTTGGGGACAAAAAGCAAGCTTCCTCAAAGTAAATCATTATTTTCTGCAGACTGGGTTTGAGCTTACTGTAAGGTTAGGGTTAAGGTTAAAGATTATGGTTTGAGTTAGAGTAAGTCTGCAGAAATCAATCTAAGCCGATGTAATGTTCTCTGAAGTGATGAAACCACTACTGTTTGTGTGTCTGTGTGCACTTTAAGCCCAGCAAATTAGCAATAATGAATTCCCTCAGTACAGAGTCTTCTTTGTATCGTGTTCTCAGCCACAGAGACTCAGACAAAGAGCCTCAGTCACCAGCCGCTCTGAGGCAGCCTTTCACCACATGCACCTGCATATAGCATCTGTATACTAGCAAGGCAGCGAAGGTCAGATTGTGGTTTATAAATTGTAGAAAAATGCTGTACTCTCAGGTTTGTCATCAGAAAAGTTTGTTTGTTGTACAAACGGGAAGAGAAGCAGAGCCATACCTAGATATTACAGAACAAACACAAGAGCTCAGGTGTGTTTTTATGCGTACAACCAGCCCACCTACGTGTTGTTGTTGGTGTGACTTGGCAATCTGTCACACAAGCCAAAACTCATACCGTTAAACACCTGTCTCACAGTTTCCCTGCAGCTCTGATCTCAAACAGTAGCCACACATGCATGCTCATGTCAGGACCAATCAGAGTGCAGCTCTGCAGCCCGCAAACATGTCAGACAGGCTCTCTGTGAGTTGTTTCCTAGCGATGCTGTATGTGACTTTATGTATTTACAGCCTATATAGACACACAAACAGTCTATGGTATTTCTGACTACCTCGTCATCGCTTGCTGGGAATCTGTCTGACTGCGTTACACCACTCAAGAGGATTAAAGCAGCCACGATTTGTACACACACACACACACACACACACACACACACACACACACACACACACACACACACACACACACACACACACACACATTCATGAACACACACAAACACAAGCCCATGTCATTGCATAACTACACATGCACAGGCACGAGTAAACCCCCCCACTACCCTCCCTTCATCATGCACCATGAGCTCAGCCCCCTGCAGGCACCAAAGAGGCGGAGCCACACAGCCTTGCACTGCTTTATTTAAGGCAGCCCCACTTAAGGTGGCGAGATGTAAAAGAAAATGTAGTGAAATCATTTCGACCAAAAATAACTCTAAATGCTGGTGTGTTTTAAAAAAAAGATTTTAAAAATTTAGCTTTCCTTTATTCACAAAATTAGATTTGCTGGAGCTGTTTTCTGCTTAGATTAAAAATGTGAATAAATACTGTAGATGTGATGATTTATTGCCAATTTATTAAATGCATGTACCTAAAACTAATATAGTTAAAAACAGCAGTTGTAGCAGTAAATACTGACCTAATGGAGATTGCAGTGTTCAGAGAAGCACTGATTTAACATTCTGATCATTGTGGAGGATATTGCTGTTTAAACTGTATTGGTACATACAGATAATTCTATCCACACTCATGAGAATGCTGTACCAATGGCTGTAGATATTGTTTTTATTCTCTTCAAGACATACAATCCAGTTTTCACATATGAGCAAAGGAAATCAGTGCATACCTTAATGCTACTTGTTTGTTTGCGTTGATTAGAGAAAAGTCTACCACTTTACCTTCAAATAGCATTCAGATTTAAAAACTGATATGAATAATAAATCATATTATAGTTACAGATGTCTACTTAACATGTAGAAAGTGCAACAAAATGGAAAAGTAGCTGAATGTTTAAATTCCTTTTACTGGCTTTTACTCAGTGTCAAGTCAATCAAAACTAATGTCTTTGAAGATACAGTTGCCATTCTGTAAGTTATATACACTACCATAAAAATCACATTCAAACCTCCTTGTTTTTTTGTTTTGTTTTGTTTTTTCAATAAATCGGCAATGTTCTTCAGGGGGCATCTTCCCTTTATCTTAACTGACACATCTCAAAGCATACAGTATACCATTATATAGTGAAATAAGTCTCATTCGTGTATAAAAATATACTTTAATCTGTGATTTACTGCATGTAAAAGATGATTAGTTCTGAGTCCTTCTGTTTAACTGTTCAGTCTTCCTCTCTGTTGTCAGGTGGGGAACTACAAACGTGCTGTCAAGAGATTCGATGATGGCCATCGGCTCTGCAATGATCTTATGGGCTGCCTGCAGGAACGTGCCAAGATAGAGAAAGCATACGGTGATCAGCTAACTGCCTGGTCCAAGAGATGGAGACAACTCATTGAGAAAGGTCAGATTTTGGAGAAGGGTCAATAAAAAAAAAAAAAAAACAGATCAACAAATGAACGTATCTCCTGCTGTCCTTCAATTTGCCAAATCTCCGTTTACACAGTTAAATGTTTACTGTCTGGTAATATTTGACTGAGCAGTAGTGCCCTGAATTTTTAATTCTCAATTAATAATTTTGTCCGACTCTCAGGTCCACAGTATGGCTCTGTGGAGAGAGCCTGGTTGGCCGTGATGACCGAGGCAGAGAAAGTGAGCGAGCTGCACCAAGACGTGAAGAACAACCTGCTGAACGAAGATGTGGAGAAAGTGAAGAACTGGCAGAAGGAGGCGTATCATAAGCAAATGATTGGAGGCTTCAAAGAGGCCAAAGAGGCAGAGGAAGGCTTTAAGAAGGCTCAGAAACCATGGGCCAAGAAGCTTAAGGAGGTGAGGAGAACACATTCAGTCATCATCTTTGTCGTCTAAGTCACATGACAGTCATATTCAATACATACATGGGAGACTAATTCAGCTGTTGAGTGGTATGTTCGTGCCTTGCTCATCTCTCACTGTCCACCGTGTCAAACTTTGTATTTAAAATCAGAATGAAAATACAGCAAGAAAAAATGCAATGGAGAAACCAGCACCAGGTGCCAGGCCTTGCTGGACTTTGTAGTTTTTAAAGCTATATTATACCACTTTTTATATTTTAAGATGTAATTAACCTAACTTCTACAACAGTGGAGTTTTTAAAAGCAATAGTCCATATTTTCACACAAGAAATATATTAGAATGATCTAAAACAATGAGAATGTACAGAGAATCACTACCTGAATCTTCCTTTTCCTTTGCAGAGCTTTATAATAAGCTTTTTTGGCCACAACTTCACCTTTCTGGTTCACTGTAATCACTCTCATGGTGTAATTTTTGGCCTGCACAGGCAGCCGCATTCAGCGAAAAAACATTTCTAAAAACCCACTAATCACTGCCTGATCAGCACCAAACAGTGGACTGCCACAGTTTGTTACTAGCTGGTGAACATAGTGGAGCATTTAGCAGCTCAACAGCCAGATATTTTCCCCACAAGTGGGTAGAGCCCAAAACCAGAGATAAAACAGAAAAAATGTAAGACTTGCACTGACAACTTGACAATAAAATGTGCTCAGATTAGATAATAATGTTTCTTCTGAACTGTTATATGTGCACATCAGCTTTATAGGTTATAGTAAGATAAAATGTTGGCAAACAAGTGTACCATATTATGTAATAAAAAGGTGTTCGCAATTTGTTCCCACTGCCCCCAAGTGGCCAAACAAATCAATATATGCACTTAAGCAAATCTGAGAAAAAGCAAAAAGAAAGAGCATCGTAATAGTTTTGCTCCATGACACTGTCTATGGATGCACCAATTTAAAAAAATAAATAAAAATGAGGCAACTGATTTGGTCACTAATTAATTCTTAAGGGACCCATTCTTAATATTAATATAGTAGTTATTACTTAAATACTTAATACTTAAGTTGGCGCTTTAAAAGGGCTTTTTGGGTCCAACTAAGACCCCAGTAGATACAGGTCTGACTGGATTTTCTTTGCTCCACACAAACAAAGATGAATTCCTTTCCTATGCATGCAGTACTCAATATGATATTTTGTGCTAAATGCCTAAATATGGCTCTGATACTGAAATTTTAGAGATATAATATTTTTAATGATCACAAAAAGAAGGTCATTTCATTTTAAAATGTTAGTTCATTGTGTTCTTTTGGTCAGATCAGATCATTTAATCTGTATTACTGAAAATGCCTGCGTTTGGACCTACAGATGGAGACGGCTAAGAAAGCGTACCACATGGCCTGCAAGGAGGAGAAACTGGCTGCAACCCGAGAGGCCAACGGCAAGACTGAGGCTTCTGTCACGGCAGATCAGCAGAAGAAACTCCATGAGAAAGTGGACAAATGCAAGCAGGATGTGCAGAAGGTGGAGACATTAACGTCTTTCATATTCATTTTGAGATGAATAACAAACAAGGATGTTACTGCTCAGGAGATGTTTGCTGTTTTCTGACTAAGAGCAGATGAACACACACTAATACACAATGTCATACAAAAAAATGTGCTTTTACACTGATGTGTATCAGAACACTGAGCTAATTGTTTAGGTTATTTTTTGAGACATTTATCAGCAGTTGTACAGACCACAACGTATCTTATCTTGTTGGTTCAGTATCTCTCTCACAGCTAATGTATATTGTCCTGTGTCCTGGCAGGGCTTTAAATTGCTATTGATTTGGCCAATTGATCAGGCTTCTGACATATTCTTGTTTAAATTAACACTTTAAGGTGTTGTGTTACCAGAGATGCATGCAGTGTGAAGCCAAAAGTGGGTTATTATATTTTTAACGTGATATTTGTGTTTGTATGTTAACCTAACAGGCCATTTAAGATTGTTTATGGCTTTAAATCTGTGTTCATACTGCATTCCAAGTTACAAATAAGATTACGCAAGCTATTAAAATAAAGAAATAATTGCTAAATGTTTTATTTTAAAAAGAGTCTTCAGTCATCTTATTATTTTCTTTTCTGTTTCAGGCTAAAGAAAAGTATGAGAAGTCTCTGGAGGAGCTGAACAAGTGCACTCAACCATACATGGAGAGCATGGAGCTGGTGTTTGACCAGTGCCAGCAGCACGAAGTCAAGAGGCTGACCTTCCTCAAGGAAGCCTTGCTGGACATCAAACGCCATCTTAACCTCACTGAGAACCAAAGGTGAGTCTGGCTGAAGCAGAGAAACTTTATTAATGGTTCAGAGTCCTTTTAGGCAAGTTTCTCCATTCACCATCTTTAATAACTGCCCCCAGACATTTCAGGCTCACAAGACCAATTTCCCTACCTAAATGAATGAGGCAAGAGTCATACCACCAAGTTCAATGGTCACCAAAACATAAAAACTGCATGAAACTGCTTTAAAAAATGTTTGGTGACTTTCCCAAAATAAGGTTTAAAAAGGGTTTTTGCCCACAGAATACACTACATATATGCACGTTTGCACAGTTTTGTTAGTGCAACAACACAGTTCACTATGTTTCTTGGTTTGGCTTCTAAAAAGCAGATATTTGGGGTTTTTTTTGAAGAAGCTGTGGGACATGTGTCATACAACCAGCATCTTTGGCATCACGGAACTGCATTCACACATCGGCTTTCCTCCACTTATCTGGGGTCAGTTGACAACGTCGGCAGGCTAAGCAGAGTATTTTAGAAATTCCTCTCCATAGCAATGTTTTCCAGCTCCTCCAGAGGGGATCCCATAGCGTTCAAGGGCCAGATGAGATGTGTAATTTCTGCAACAAGTTCTAGATCTTCCATGTTGGACGTGTCCAGAAAACCTCGAAAGAAAGGCATCTTAATCAGATTCCTGAACTACTGTAGCTCAGCCGGCTTCTTTCAATATGAAGAAGCAGTGACTGCTCTCAGCGGTATATCTGGATGTCAGAGCTCCTCACCCAATCTCTAAGGCTGAGCCCTGCCACCCTACAGAGGTAACTCATTTCCGATGCCTGCATCTAGTCAGAGCTCATAGGTGAAGGTTGGAATGTAAACTGACCAGTAAATCGAGAGCTTCTCTGTCCAGCTCAGCTCCCTCAGTTATACCAAACTGTCCTTCACCCAGACAGTCCTGTACTACGCCCACATTACTACTGACGCCACACCAATCCGTCTGTCCATCTCACGCTCCATTGTTCTGTCACTCTTCAGCAAGATCCTGAGATACTTTAGCTCCTTCACTTAAGGCATCAACTAATCTCCCAACCAGAGCTAGCAATCTTTTAGTTTGCGACAAAGGTGCTCCCGGCTTTAAACCAACATGCTGTGTGTTGAAGGTCACAGCTTGATAAATCTAACAGAACAACGTCATCTACAAAAAGCAGAGACGCAACTATGAGTTTCCCTAAATGGGATGCCCCCCCATCCCAATCGGATAGGAGATGGTCTCTGTTTAAAATGCTACTTATAGGGCAAAACAGACTGCAGAGACTCTCTCTTCATCCTCAAGTGATATTTCATATGGTTTGGTCTAATGTATACAGTCTCCGTCGCCAGGAAGTCTAAGCGTTGTAGTTTGGTTCATCTCACCTTTCTGTTCTCCCTCTCATATATAATTTCATTCCATGAAATTATCATTATATACATGCAACATAACCACACTACAAAACAATGCATTATAGATTAGTTTGATTTGTCTTGTGTCACATTCAGCACATTTCACTTCAGACTGATTAATCTCAACACACGTCCAAACCAGGCATGTATTTCTCATTAGCGCTCAGACTCACTGCACTAATTAGCTGATAATCCAGTCAATGGCGTTCCTGCCAAGCTGAATTTTGTTCAGAGCAAATGCTTGTCATATTCTGAGCTGTTTTTAACCTGTATGTAGCAAATAAAGCCAGGAGCCACGGCAAAGAGATTTTCAGGTCTTTTAATCTAACCTGCCAACCATGGTTGCCATTGATTATTCAAACTTCTGAGTGTTTTAGAGGATCGCACTCTAGTGCAGCCTGACTGGTTCAATCATTCACCTTGGATTTAATTATTTTTTCCATTGTTTTTTTATGCATGTCTCATTATATGTTGGGTCAAATGACTGTAGTTAGTTAAACATTTTACATTTTCTACAACAGTTTCTACACTTGTTTAGAATCATGTGCTCATTGTCAAAGAATGTTCTGGATTTAGCATCGTCATGACCACAGTGCAGGTCAAGATTTAGTTCCTCTTGTTAAATATACTTGCATAAATCTGCTTTCCCTCTCTGCTATAACCATGTCCTCTCAAAAGCAGCAGCACAGGTTCTCTGTGAGATTTTACTGGTCTCTAATTAAATACACTTTCGTATTCCTCCAGGATCACTGAGCGAAACTACAGAGAAGGTCTCATATTAGACATTACAGGAAATTATCATCTTTAATGAAGAACATAGCCTCATCTGCCAAAAAGCAAGTTATTAAAATTAAGCTGCTTAATTTTCTGTGTTCAAAAAGGTGCTGTAGCTCACCCCTTCAATCCCACACAGCATCTATGTAGTTAATTTACCAGGTTTGGAGAAAGCTCTTGAATGATGTTGTATGCTGTTTGTGCCCAATTGACAGTGTTAATATAACACCCAGATGCCCTGGTCTGTCGTGTATGTAGGGAAATAAAAATACAGGATGAATATGCCCTTTTTTAATCTATTACACATTGCAGTGTTTTTGGAAAAACTGTGGCAACATTACCAGTAGCATCCTGTTCAAAAATAGGATTATTCAGGTTATTTCTGCTGTTGAGAGCTTCAGCTTCAGCAGAAAATTCAGGGAGACACTTCAGTCTTGTCATGACCCAATACTGGATCTCTCTCAACCCAGAATTTGAACTACACTGTGGTTTTTGTTGCCAAATTGGCAGCATCCCCAGGTCCCTTCTGGCTCTCTCATTGTCACTATTTGTTCCATTTCCGTCTCCTCAGCTATGCCACAATATACAGAGAACTGGAGCGCACGATCCTGGCTGCAAACACACAAGAGGACCTGAAGTGGTTCAGCAACAACCACGGTCCAGGGATGCATATGAACTGGCCTGCATTCGAGGTACAACATCAGCCAGTCAGACTACAGCCTGTGAATGAAACCTCCCTTCTTTATTTCTTGTCTGTCTTCCACTTTGATGCATTTCTTCTTACTCTCCTCACCAGGAGTACAACCCAGACCAGGCCGCTGCTCCTCCAAAGAAGAAGAAACCAGATGGAGCCCCACCCACTCCAAGCACCGACCATGTGGCTCCACCTGGTGACCGTAGCAGGTTGGTTCAAGAAGTCTGTTGTTCACAAATCCCATCAGTCACACTGAAACACAATCTATTTCATCATGAAATTAGATCTTACATTAAATTTTACAATAAAGCTGTCAGATGTGATGAATATTTAGTTTAAGTGAATTTTCATTTCACTCCATAGTTTTGTTTTTGTCAACAAATCTCACGCTCACGGGCTCTAAAGCTATATCAGTTTAGAAACACGAGTAAACAGTGCATGTGTGACCTATTTTCAGCTGCTCTAGTGTGTATTCACGGCAGCAGGATGGTGTACATGGGAATGACTCAAAACAAACCATGATGCCCATGTGCGTTATAATGATACTCGTAAGGGAAACACTGTGGCTCATTCGTGTGTTTTTATTTGTTGTTTTTTGGGCATCAGTGGAGGGCTTATTTCATGCAGTTGCTAACACAATCATCATTGTTGGATTTGACCTTTTCGTGTGATTTGTCGGTAAACTCGTCCTTAAACATATTTTTAGTCTTTTGTTTTGGGGTTGCTTGACATTAAACTTCAACTCAGCATTTTCTTTACGTTCTAGTGTGAGCAGCTATGATAAGAACCAAGCCTATTCGACTGAGTGGTCCGATGATGAGCAGCCCGCTGCGTACTCTGGCAATGAGAACGGTGGCAATGGGAATTCATTTGAAGATGATTCCAGCACTGGGAGAGGGCTCCGTGTTCGAGCTCTCTATGACTATGAAGGCCAGGAACAGGATGAGCTCACCTTCAAAGCAGGTAATTATCTGTTGTAAAATTACTTTATTTCATTTCGTCCATCATTGTACAGATTCAGGAGACAAGCTGGAGCATAAGATGCAGGTGGTCAAAAAGCAACAGCTCTGTCCTAATTTCTATTCTAAAGCTTCATTCCCCCATAGAGGATAGCAGTGATTAGTCAATAATAGCCACATGGAAAGCAAATTACAGGCATTTACTGTCAATTAACACAAGCTCTTAGGGAAATGGTTCGAGAAAGTGCTTTAGAGTTCCACACTGTGGCATGACTAACAGTTTAAATGCAAGCTTTGGACAGAAAAATAACAATTGAAAAAGCCACAGCTGTGCACTTTTGTTCTACACGTTCACATTTTTATCTCCACAGTTTGAGATGAGGCGTGTTTGCTGGAGGCTGGCTTTAAAGACTCTTCACACCTGTGTGCAAACAAGAGTTTCTTTGTTCTGTTTAAGAGAAGTTAAAGGTGCCCAGTGGAGGTTTTCTTGTAAACAAACAGAGCTTATGTTTACATTCTGAGCAACTCATCAAAATGCATCATGGGTATTTCAGGCTCAATGGATATGTTGGATGAATTTCTTTCCTCTGATGCACAGTTTTTTTTATATGTATTTTGAGACCTCATTGTTTACATTTGTGTTTACTTCATATTTAAAATCTCCTTACTTACATTTTGTGTATTGTTGCTCTTCTTGGCATGTTACTGCAACCTGCTGATCAGTTAAATAGTGTAAAAAATACTTGTATAAAAATACAGTTTCGTATTGCTACTAACGGTTAAAAACAACAACTCCACAGGGCACCTTTAATTTGGAGTTGAACTGAGTTGGTACTGCCCAACACACAGCCAAATTTGAGTCATTTACATGGGAAAACTTAAAGTGAAAGAAAACTGGAAATCTGCATGTCTAAACAAACAAAGGGCTGCTCTGTGGCTACCACTGAGTGGATATTTAATGGGCTGGTTACATTATATTCTGGACTGAATGGCTTTACTGTAAGTAAATAAAAGGAAGCAGTTTCCTGGCTGTGTGAAGACCATTTAGAACACACAGCATTTAAACAGTTAAAGGAACAGTTTTCCTTTTAGGAAGTACAAAAACATGTTCTAAATTATTTTTGGACGAATACAAAGTTAAAAAAAAAAAAAAAAAAAACACAGGTTGTGGTTTTATGATTGGATTATGTACTGGACTGTATTTTCCAGGCAACCTCACAGTCACAATATAAATCCACAACAAGTTGCACTGTCAGCATCAGTGATCTTTCGTGGTGCCGTCAGGGAGATTTTGTTAACTTTGCACCATTATTGTAGCTGTTTCTCTTATTTCCAGTCTTTATGCTAAGCTAAGCTAACCGGTTGGTGGCCTGTTATATCCTATTTACTGTGCAGAGTCTTCCAGACAACAAACCAAGCAAACACTGTATTTCCCAAGCCACTGAACTATTCCTTTAGCTGAATAAATAAGATGTGAAAAATCCAAATGATTGAAAAAATGTTATTGGGAGCGCAGAAGATGTTCACTCTTGACCCCAGTATATTTAACATACTTCACCAAATGGAACTAATATTATATAAAACCTAGAGAGAATTGCAGATTTACGTTCACTATTGGATGCATAAGACTGTGTTGATTAAAGAGTGGACTTTCCTTGACAGGTGATGAACTGACCAAGACTGAGGATGAAGATGAGCAGGGCTGGTGTAGAGGTCGTTTGGACAACGGCCGAGAGGGACTGTACCCGGCCAATTATGTCGAGCCAATCTAGTCACGTTACTGGACAAGGACATGCCATTGGAGGCAGCTTGAACTGTCCCGTCCAATTGCACCGCACATAGCCAGAGACTTAAGAGCAACACATCCCTTGCCCAACAGATGCGCCAAGCAGTCTTGCCTAAATAAAACTTAGTAACCTAAAAGACAATATATCAGTATAATATATTTTATCCAGCATTTGGGGTGGGTGGACTTACACATTTAAAAACAGGAGCAGCAGTTATTCCAGTATATACACACTCAACTATAACAGCGAGACAGTGCAGGAACACATTGCTTCTCTGTGTAGCTGTATTTAACATATGATGCAGCTTATTTAAACTTGCAGTATACTGCAGTCTGTTCTCTTGTGAAAATGGGAAGATAATATAATCAGTTATACCCATTCGACAAAGATGAGCTTCTCTAACCTGCATTGTGTATATACAGTGTGATGCCATTTTGTGTAGCATTTTTAATGCTGTGTATGGTCAGTCGTCATTCTTACATCGGGAATGCTGTGTAGTGTTAAAAGTACCACAGACAGTATCCTCTTTTTTTGTTTTGTTTTTTTGTTTTGCTTTTTTGTTTTTTCTTTGTGATTTGGTCCAACCTCTTTTCCAGTGTGTGCAGTGCTATGTGTTTTTAACTGTTTCTGAACTTGCATAGCAGCATGTGCTATGCAACGACTTGCATTCCCTGAATCCTGCAGCCTCCCGAGGGCTACAACTTGATGCAACACTTCAGCTACAAATGCAGAGTTCACTCCTTAGCATCACATGCTTCTGGACATGCACGTGCTTCTGATTTCACGAGAGAAAGCTTGTTGATGAACTGATTTTATGTTCTGTTTTGTTTTTTCAACATTTCCTGTTTTTTTTTTTTTTTTTAACATCACAAATCCTTTGACAACATCATCTTCATGCAAACCATGGAAAGGATTTACAGTTTCTGCAGAAGCTTTCATTCTTGGTTCACTAATTCAGGTCTCATTTAATCCACTACTGCTAACAAGAAATGTGAGTGATACATTCCCTCAGAGTGAAGTCGGAACGAGTCATCTTGCCACTGCAGTGTAAGAGGAGGGTTTTGAACAATGCCTGTGCCGGGGACTGTCCTTCCAGAGCGAAACGCCAATGGAGGCATGTCGATGTGTTACAGTGCTACAGAAGATTGAAGCCTCTCCAACAGGACATGAATGTACTAGTGATTGGGCTCGAAAGAGGGCATGTTGTCTAAACATTGTTCTCCGCTGTCATTTAAAGCCCTGCCTAGCAAAAAGCACTAGTTATGTGGCCCATTTTCCTGCTGAGCCAAAGAACGACCCAACACCATCAACTATCTGTTTTCTCTCCATGCAATAATTTCACATATTACATGTGAAACAGCTTCAGTGAAGATCAGCTTGTAGTTGCTTCCCAGTCCACCCACACTTCATTTGTCTGCTCACAACACAGGGGGAATACATGTCACCAGTCGTGCACTGCATGTAAGATGACCCTTACACAGTGCGTTCATTACATGGCTGTTTTTAAGTCTTTAACTTGCTCCATGGAAGTTAAATGTACAGCAGGAATCGCATTCATCAGATGTTAATCAGTGAGTTTTCTTGCTACGAGTTGCACCTGAGTCTCTGATAAGATGGGAGAAATGCTTTTTATAACTTAGTTGTCCTACAGTTTTTAAATGTCACCAGACCAACAACAGTCAGATGTGTTTAGCTCTGTGTCTGGAACTGGATTTGACAGGTTTGGGTCTCACACATGAGGAGAAACACATCACCAGCTCACAAGTTGTGTCTTAGAGTAAAGCTGTCCAGCATAGCAAAAAGGACTCCTGTCATCCAACTGTCCTCCATCCTCGATGCACGTACGCACACACGTCCACACACATGCAAACACACACACAAGCATTAAACACATTATCTACACGAGACACGCAAGTCCAAACACAAAGATCCACGTTACCAGGTTAATATTTTGGGGCAAAACATCTTCATCATCCAGTGTGTATGAGTTGTGTAAATGTAACAGAAAAGAAAAATGTAAAAAAAAAAAAATGCAAGTGATTGACTATTAAGACAAAATGTAGTGTTATACATGTAAATGTGTTTCATTAAATAACAGCAATGGAAAACATATTAAGTAATAGGTACCATATCGTATGAATTTTATTGCAATGGAATTGTCAGTGTATCATAAAAGCGTGACGTTATCCCACGCTGTCAGATTTGTATATGATGATGTAATTTAAAGATTATATTCTATTGTAACTGTACAACTGTGTTGAGTTGAAAATGAGACCTAACCATGTTGAGGCAGTAAAAAGGTGTACATGTAAATGCTTTTTTATGTTGATCTCTTCCTTATGCACAAAGGGGACAGCAGCTCATGTTGTGGAAACCCTATATTAGCGGTCTAGAAGATGTATGTTCATAGTTAGTGATGTACTTTTATCTCCTAACTGGTGTAGTGCCTGTTCATCTTGATGTAACAAGAAGTTCATTTAAATATGCATAAAGATGATTATGATCACAGATAATAATGACGATAGTGATGAAAAACCCAAATCAAATTTGTTGTGATGGTGTCAATATTGCGATATTGGTTTGAAAGGGAAACAAGTTTGTTGAAAAAAACAAAAAACAAAGGTAGTGTCTGTGTGTTTTTTGTGTACGGACTGCATATGCGAATTTGAGACTGTTCCATGAAAAAGAGGCAATTCTTGCTAATAATTTACTGCTTTATTGTAGAGCCTGAACAAATACCCAAATATAGGCCCATAAAAATGACTATTTAGCAAGGTGGGTTTGATAAAATGCTCACTTGTTTTGGCATTGCTCTGCAACTTCTATATGTTTGACACTTGAATTAGAGAAAAAGAAAATGTCATTATTTAAAAAAGAGGATTTAAACGGATAGTTTGACACTTCTGGAGATAATGCTTTTTCACTTTAGTTCTGATAGATGAGAAGATTGATACTCTACTTGTGTCTTTGTGGGAAATATGCAGCTGTAGCCAGCAGCCAGTTAACACAGTGTAACACAAATACTGGAATCCCAAAGGTACCAGCACCTCTAAAGTTCACTATATGTTCTTTGTTTAATGTGAAATGTAAAAACAATCCGACATTTTCCACAGCGTTATTCCTCCAGCTACTCAGATGGCATTGATCTTCTCATCCCCAGCAACAAAGTGTTTAAATGTATTTCCCAAAGTTTGAAATCTTCAGTGCGAAAAAAAAACTGAGCATCCATTTGAAAAACCAAACCTCACACCAAAAAAAGCCATTTTAAACATGAGCATTAGAGCCAAATAGGAGACAAACATAATAAAATGTAGTTTTTGGAATAATAAAGTAGAGTGAAATAGGCAGAAGTGCATGATGTAGTAGGCAGTCTTTACAATTGAAATGAAACATCAAATACAGTCACTGGCATGAGCTTCAGAGTTCTTCATTCTTCTGCTGTATGACCAGTATCTCTTTAATTGCCCCTCAGTTCATTCTCCTCTGGCTGACCATCCTACAGGGTTAACAAACTGGTAGACCAGCCTGCGGGACACTTCAGGCTTTCGAATGATACCCTTCTTGTAGTACTGACGTATAGAGCGGCTCAGTTTGTCATAGTTCATTGCTGGCCGGTTCTTCCTGATGCCCCATAGCCTGGCAACGTGAGCTGAGTCTTCTATTTTGAAAATTCCTTCAAACAGAAGAAAGAAAATGTACTTAATATGGATTCTGAGCTGGAAAAAACGTCAAGTGACACACTTTGGTATTTCTGCTTGCAGGTAGAAAATATTCCGATATGTGATTTAAGTGTCAGTACTGTCAACAAAATTGTCATCTACTTGTGCAAAAACAAAAATCTGAACAAAATCCTTATTTATTTTCTTGCCAAGAGTTACATGAGAAGATTGCTACCAGTCTCACAAAAAAATTCGCTAGAATTCAGGAAATATGTTTTGTTTAATCATAGTGTGCTCAGAAACTAAATCAGAAACTAAATTCTCTAAAACATTTTGCCTGAAATTTTACGTTTTTTAAACCTGTAAAATTTTCTACTTTGATTTTTTTTTTAAATGTCAGGAAGTCATATTTAGGGTTCAGTATGTCAAAAAATACAGATTCTTAGAGCCTGAAATTCATTGAGGGAATAGACAAAACTGTAAAGGGTAACATTGCACATGTAATGACAATGTATAAACCACTATACACACCAGTTAGTGTGGTCACCATTTAGCCATGTCAAACTAGCAGGAAACTGGAACTGTGGCTAGCCATATTTGCTACACATGAAATTGTAGTGATGTTAGAAACCCCAAAAGTTGGTGCAATGTTCACCAAAGGCTGTATTTTCAGTAGGAAATATGCAAACATCCACGTATAGCTATGGACAAAAGTTTACATACACTTGTAAAGACTGTATATCATGGAAGTCTTGAGTTTCCAGTGATTCTTTATAACTTTTAATTTTCTATGATAGAATCACTGAAATCTGTCTTTGTCACAAAGACTATGGTGCATTTTACACTTTTGGAAGTATGACAAAATCTGCTGGTTCAAAAATATACATACAGCAATGCTATCATTTAGCTAAATGTCCTTTGGCCATTTTCACCTCAACCAGAGACTTTTGGTAGCTGTCCACAAGCTTCTAGTTGAACCGAATTTGTTGGCTTTTTGACACAGACGTGTTTCTTCATTACAGTCTACAGGTTCGTGGTGGAGTTTAATTCAGGAAGACCAGTCTAAACTCTTAATTCTAGCCTGATTTAGCCATTTCTTGACCATTTTTAAAGTGTTTTTTATGTCATAGTCAACGAATGTAGAGGTAATACTTCTTATTTTTTCCATTTACTTTGTGGAAAGCACCACAGAACTTTCCTCCAGAAGGTCTTTGTCCGTGTGATTGACGGCAAACTTCAGTCGAGCCTTAAGGGGCCACTTTCAGACAAAACATGGCAGTTTCTCAGCCCTTTTTATTTTTTAAAGGGTAAATACCTCCAGAGAAAAAACTTTCACAACAATGACAGCT
Organism: Amphiprion ocellaris; assembly: GCF_022539595.1. NCBI lineage: Eukaryota > Metazoa > Chordata > Actinopteri > Pomacentridae > Amphiprion > Amphiprion ocellaris. The sequence continues at coordinate 23,313,484 of NC_072773.1, forward strand.
TTCTAGCAGATACAACTGACTGATTGGCTCCAGCAGAGGCCTTTTTTTTCTTCTAATTGCTTCCTGAAAATGAAAGAATTACTTAATTGTCAAAGGAGGGAGATAAATTTCGAAGTAACTGTGAAGAAACACAGAGAAGGATACCACCATGGCTCTGATTGGTTAGTTTTAGACATGAGGAGTAGAGCTCGCCAGTGATTGGCTGAGAGACTATCGGGGTCAGAGCCAATCAGAGGCAGCGTAGCGATCCACAGGCGGGTCTTTAAACAGTCCAATCTGCCTCTCTCAGCTTTTCGGACCCAAACATGTCCTGATATTCGGCTGATACGGTAATAACAGCTTCTTCTTCATTTCTATGATGAGAAATCAAGGTCTGTTCTGATTATATTCACCTCTGATTGCATTTACTTGCAAATTAATTAGATACATCACACGAAATGCACTGATTTCCTGCTCCAGTCTCAGTCCATGAGGTGGGCCTTCTAATTGACTGACCTCAGTAGAAGGTGGTGTGATTTAAATGCAAATCATGATCAATATAATGCCAATAATATGAAAAAGAGACATTAGTATGATATGCTATTAACTTAAGCTTTATCAATCTGGAAAATTGCGTCCTTCTGTACAAATAAACAGCGTAAAGGCTAAAAGAAATGGTGTTTTATCTACAAGAGTGTGTGACTTAATACATTTTTCTCAGATGTTTGCTGATAGGCAGTTTCTGTGTGGTGTCAATGTTTGGATGGTGTGTCCACTTTTGAGTATATAAGACTGATGAACAACAATTATTTTAGCCTAATCTGTGTTTACACTGTGGCCTGTCCGATATATCATCAATACAGCACAAATAGACATTTTAATAATACAAAAGAAAGTTCAATGTCATATTGATAGTATCTGTACCATTTATTTTGGAATTTATAACTTAAAAGTTATCTGCATAATCTATACAGCTACTGCTATCTGAAGTGACCTGGACTGACCCAGTTAGCTTAGCTTAGCTTAGCTTAGCTCAGCACTAACAGTAGAACCAAGTGGAAAAGCTAGCATGGCTCTGTCCAAATGCTGCTAAAAACCTTTGTACTTCTGAAGCGCAAAGTGAGTAAGCTATAGAGGTGTTGTTTGGTAGATTTTTTACCTCTACACAAAGCCTAGCTATCTATTTACCTTTCTCAACTTCCAGGTTAAATGCTAAGCTAAGCTAGCAGCAGCTGCCTTTACCTTCATGCAGTATTTAGACATGAGAGTGGCATCAATATTCTCATGTAACTGTTGGCTAGAAAGCTAATAGGTCCTTCCTCCAGTGTAAAAGTACTCTTTTAAGCAAATATAAAGGTAGGTAATTTAAAATCTCATCAGGGAAGTGGTTTTTGATGTTATAATTCAAAATTACCCTCCTGGCTGTAATATCTTTACATTTGACTGTTTCTAATGTACAGTTGGCAGTGGATGCTATTTCAAATGTGCCAAGCCCTAAAAAAAAGTCAAACTGAATTCACCAGACATTGCCAAGATTACACATTTTCTTGTCATAGCAAACAGTCACAGATGATACTAATCACATTAAAGGAAACTCTTGTCGGTTAAGTCTTGCCTGTTTCATGCTGTGACTATCAGTGTGTTTTTAGTGAAAAATGTCTATTCAATATCAACTGCTTCTTGCACCCACATAACTGGTGTGCCAAACTACCATCCAGCCTCCTCTTCTGCAGCTCTCAGTGACTCTGAATGTTTCTACCTTTCTCTTTGTTGAGCCAGCGGATGCAGCGGCTGTAGTTACGCGGTTTGAGCAGCAGCTCCTGCAGGAACTGCCACAGGTGGATGGGCTGGTTGGGGAAATTACACATCACATCTGACCAGGAGTCCTCATCAGCCGCTATGTAGGAGAATTACAGCGACAGCAGGCCACATGTACGATTATAGTGAGTGTTTTTTCTTGGCTTTGTATTCTAAAATGTGGAATCATTACAGCTATTCTCAGAACATTGTGATTATGTTGAAATCTAGTTAAAACTCAGTGCCTACCAGATTTGCTGTCTTCTGGTGGGCAGCGTTCCTTCATTGCTGCAGCTAAGCAGTCAACAAAAAACAATCATGTAGCGGATTTCACGAATAAGAATATCTTAAATTAACAATTTCAGGCTAATTTGCAAATCCCTACTTCGTTAACAACAGAGCGGATGTTGGTGTATGTTTTATCTCCCACTGTTTCTGTTGTTGTTACCTGATCTCCAGATGTCCAGATGAGCGAACAGGATGTCTCCAAACTGTGAGGAGCGTTGCTTGAAGTCTGCTTCTGTCATGGAGCACAGATCTCTGCCACTCAGCTCCTGGAACATCATGCTCACCTGAGGCAGCCTGTACAGGTGTTCGGTCCACAGCAGCCACTTCTGAACGTGCACACAGTTCCAGCCCAAGGGATCTAAACAGGACAACATACAGAGACAAGGTATGTTTGGTTTGATGATCATATAAGAATACAACCACATTATCAGCCATTATTGCTCTAACTCGGTTTAATCCGCAAATCTCACATCTCAGACTGTCGTATTGTGGGTTCATATGAGACAGTCAACAACAAAAAGTCATTGTTAACTTGCTCTCTGACCATTATTTTTAAATTCTCTGTCTTGCAAGTTGAACAACTCTGAATTCTGTTTGAATCGTGACTGTGATAGAGCATGTAGAGTGGGCTTCTGTAAATGTGTCTGCTGAGTTATTTAGGAAGCACGCTGTGACAAAACACAAACAAGAAAAGCACTGAGAGAGTGCAGTCCTCCTCCAAGGCTACTCAGTTGTATTATTTCCGACGGCTGAAATCTTGAAAAAAATTGTGGCGGAAATCTCGGTACTATAGAATGTGACTGTTTAATATAGATGTACCCACAAACAAAGTGACTTTTGCGCTATGTATGGATACCGAATCGCGTGACCTAAATATGTAGCGGGTGGCAGGAATTAATGGGACACCCCCACAATTTAATCAATTGTTTCTTGTATCACTTGCGATAGAAAAGTCCCGATAAGTCCGCAACGGTTTTGTAGTAGGATTGCAATCATGTTCACTTGTTGTTACAGTGACGCCGTGTATCTTGCAGTGATACAGACGTCTTTAACAAATCCGTGGATCCTGACTATAAGCCGCATCAACCTAATCAGTTGGACGTTGTGTCATTTCTGAACTTTCCTGAAAATTTGATCGAAATCCGTTAGTCAGTTTTTGAGTAATGTTGCTAACAGACAGACAAATGTATGATGATTGTCACATTACTCTGCCACATTCCTTGGCAGAGTAATAATTATCTTTTTTTTCAGAGTCCTGAACAAATAGAATTACTTGTTATTGCTAAATATTTACTTACTTTTTCAGTTTTTGAGTAATGTTGCTGATGGACAGACAGACAGACAGACAGACAGACAGACAGACAGGCAGGCAGGCAGGCAGGCAGGCAGGCAGGCAGGCAGGCAGGCAGGCAGGCAGGCAGGCAGGCAGGCAGACAGGCAGACAGGCAGACAGGCAAACAGGCAAACATATGCCGTTCCTTGGCGGAAAAATAATCATGCACACATGGTTTATGATTATAAAGTTCTAGATAAAGTTCATGTGAAGTGAAGATGATACTGTGTCAACTGAAAAGTTTGCAGAAGGTGGTCAGAAAGTGTCACACTGGATGTTACTGTGAGAGCAAACAAACAAGCGATGGCTTCCCTTTTTTATGTGTTATTAGATTACAACTTCTGCCAACACTCTCACAGCAGTTTTTTCTGTTTAAATGTCACTTCATGATAATATAACATTAGTCTTATTCCGTCCTACCCGGTTCAATGTTGAGCAGTTTGCAGGCGGTGTCGACGTCTTTCAGCACCTCTCCCACCACCATGGTCTGGACCTGCTCCAGGCAGCGCTCCTCCACCTGAACCTCCATCTCTGAGGGGGGATGCTGGGCTTGGTTTGGAGCGAAAAGTCTCTGCTCTGGAGACCTGCAGGGGGGAGGAGGGGGAGCAGGGGCCTCTGTCGTTCTCAGCACCCAGGAGTTCTCCTCGGTGGCTAATCTGTCATTGTGTGGGATGTGGACCCCCGACCAGCAGAGCTCAGAGAAGCCCAGAAAACCGTGAGGCGGTTTGATGTCCTCAGCCTCGTCCAGCCAGGCTGATCTGGGGTGGGGATGGGGGTGACTGAAGTAGAGAGGCGAGTGGGTGGTGCAGCTTGTGTGCTCACAGCCTGGACTCCCCATACTCAGGTTCCTAGAAGAAGAAAGCACTGTTTTCACTACATGCTGGGTGTCATCAGCATCGTAATACTTTGACACCCTGCGTGACATTTTGTGAGACAGTGAGGCATTGATGCTGCACTGACACTTTACCCGAATGCCCAATATTTAAACAGCAGCAATCCTAAAGTAAACTTGACATTTGTTCCGTGGTATTGACTTTATTGGGCCTTACTAAGGAATCAGTCGCTACAGCTTTGCCAACTGGAGCGTTTGTTGCATTTAAACTCAGCCATTGTTTGTCTTTTAAAGTGTTTTAATCCAGAATTAATTTAGGATTCTCACATGATTCTGCATGATCGTATCTTTTCTTCCATTTTTTAACATCATTAGAAATCTAGTCTGCTACACCTTTCAGATGTAGGTAGGAAAATGGAACATCAAAGCCTTGTTTGATTTCCTAACTGACCGTAAAATGTTTGTTAGTTTCACTGTTAAAGGAGCTGTCTGGCTGCTATCACAATGTAACACCCACTGCCTTTTAAAAATGTCAATCACGTGGGATTGTCATTGTAAATTGCAAATTAACTGCTAAAGAAAGCGTGATAGAATACAAAAATAAGGGTGGGACACATACAATGTTCTGTGTGGATAAAGGATAAGTTGCTGGAACAGATTCATCACGATATGAGTAAGAGAACAGCTCACCGGACTGGGAGTGGTACTAGAGGCCACTATTTAAGCCCATTTGACAAATTAAGAACCTGCAACAATTTAAAATAATCAAAACATACATTAATTTAATGCATAATGATTTTCTATCTGCTTTTCCTCCTTTTATTCCACTGCTCTGAACAGAGGAGGATAAATGAGACATTAAAAAAAAAACACTGACAAAATAATTACAACAAACTACATCCAGAGTTCACTAAAACATATTTAAAGTAAAATGTTCTGTACTCAGTCAGATTCCGTTGACCTTTTGGTAAACCCTAAAGTGTTGCACAAATAGGAGAGTCAAGTAGATGAATCAGGTGACTTGACCTCAGTCCAAAACATTTTTATAACACTGGCACATGGTGAGGTCACATGGTGAGATGAAAAACAAGTATGGCTTTACAGTAGCGTCATCAGTAGCTGTTTTTCTCCAAAGCCAGTTAACATTTTTGTTAGAATTTAATGATTAATTGTGTATAATGCAGCAAGATTAACAAATACTAATAAAGAATCACTACATACAGTGTAAATATTGTATTTAAGCCTTAGTCGAAGTAAAGTACTGCTTCAAATGAATCACATTTATCTTTCTGATTTGGCAAAGGCAGTTTTCTGGATTCCATCAATTTGAAATTACCTGTTGTCCCTTTAAACCTGTATTCTAATTTCAGCAAAAGAAAATTAAGTTTCCTACTTTCTTAGCATGTTTCTACAAGTTTTTCCACTGCAGCTTTAGCCCCATTTTCTTTGAGTAGCGTTAGAGGCAAAACCCTGTTTTACATGTTACATTAGAGTAAAGCAAAAGTTGGAAAAAATTATTTTATTTTTGTTCATTAAGTTGTAATAATGCAAACTGTTAATTTTGGAAGAATAATATGATTTAGGTACATCTATCCTAAACCACTGGCATTGTGTTTAAGTTGGTCAAACAACTCTCTTTTTTCAGTGTACCATCGTGTAAATAAAAATACATAACTCTAACTCATAATAGATACATAACTTTTTCAACATATTTGGATTGGCAGACATTTAATCTTATTTACTACCGTGCCTAAAGATTTTTAAGGTGCGATCAAACAAGTGGCACATAAAATTTAGGTTTTGTAGTCATTTTCATAATGTACCTTAGTGGGGAAAAATCTAAAAAGTATAATAAAGGATAGTCCTACATTTATCACACTTTCACACAAATTCATAAAATTATAGTTAGGGGTTCCAGATAAGGAGACGGTGATTGTAACTGTCAGGTGGAATATGTTTTATTTAAACCTCTGACATCTGGGTTCTGCTTTTAAATTGTGTGGTGTCAGAATGCATAAAGATCTAAAGAGCTCTCTAAGGCCTTCAGAGAAAAAGTTGTGCTTGTATGAGTCTGATGAGGGATTTCAAAAGGGCTCCAAACAACCATTCCATTTTAAAGTTGCTTTGATGCCTCAGGGGCTTAACAGCTTGCAGTCATTAATTTGACTATGAAATTTGCATCATAACAAAGACTAAAGATAATGTGACACCATCTGTCCGAAAGTTGAAGATGAACCAGAAGTGGCCCTTTCAACATGATGATCCTGCAATAGGTAATCCACCAAAAATTCACTAAAAAAGAAGTAATGCACACAAAACCCACATTTGAAACCCACTGAAATGTTGTGGCTGTATATGCAAGAAAACTGTCAAACATATTACAACTGAAGGAATTTTGCCTGGAGGTGTGGTCAAAGGTTTCAGTAACCCGATGTCAGAGACTATGAACAATTATGCAAAACAATGGCAAGAAAATATTTCTGCTAAAAGAGGCAACGTCAGTTTATAGATACAAGGCTGTATTTACTCTTACCACAAGAAAAAACATTACACCCGTAAATGATTGAAAAGGTTAATTTTCCTTGTGATGCTGTTCCGGTTTCCCACCTTTGTCTGTAGACGCCGTGTGAAAGAGAATCAGAAATGTCAAAAAAAGCCAACAATTTCCACTTATTGCTGTTCTCATTTTTTCACATTGCTATATTTAACAAATGTCAGCCCAAAACACTTTTGTGACTATGTGACTGTGTGATCTAGATGTCTGGACACATCGTCCATTTCCTCGCCTCCAGGCTCTAGCAGTTTAAATGTTTAGCTGCGTTAAAAACTCGCTTTTCTAGATTATCCTTCCTCTCTCTACAAATGTCTTTTCTGTGTGTGAACACTCTGCTCGGCTCTGCTCTAATGAAACCACTACGTTCAGGAAAACAGGTCTATTGTTTGCAGAGTTACATTTATTGCTGAGTTTAACAGCACATTAGATTGCAACCAAACTGATATGAGAGGCATTCAGTCAATATGGAAAGCGTTGGTCACTCTTTCCTCCCGGCATTCTACTGTTCTTGGGACAAAAGGAAATGTGTTTGATAACACCTCTTGATGAGGTGTCCATGTGTGCATGGGAATGTGTTTGTTTCTAAGTTTGCAGGGTAAAAGATTAAAACAGAGAGAGAAAGACATCAAGTAAAGTTAATATGTTGTGATTTAGCTTTTTTTCTTAATGAAGGATATTGATTTGTGTAATCAACTCAACCAACTTTTTCACAGAACTGGTGTGAATTGCTATGTTGAAATTAAATTATCAGAAAGTTGCAGTGAAATCTGAAAAGAATCAGAATATGAATTAATTTTATAATCAATTCTTGTGTAGCTCTTCAAGCAGTTTATTGTCTGCTTGCAACTTGCAATGAATCATTTTAAATAATATAACTAAAGGTAGTGTACATACTGGCAAATACAATGATATAGTATTTTACTTTATGATGAAAATGACAAAAGTCAGACAAAAAAAGACAGGACAAAATATTACAAAAATCTGATGCAAAATGACTGGAGTGAGACACAAAACGACAAAAAATTAGTCAAACAACACAAAACAAACAAAAAAATTAGATAAAAAAGTTACAAAGTGACCAAAAAATGGACAAACGACAAAAACGAGACCAAACAAATTACGGACATGACACAAACAAGACCAAAAATGACAAAAGCGAGAAACAATACAACAAAAAAGTAGACTAACAACACAAACGAGACAAAAAAACCCACAAAATGACGAAAACGATACAAAACATTGAATAAAGCAAAACACAAAACCACAAAAGTCAGACAAAAAAAACAACAAAAACAAGACAAAATGGTACAAAAATTAGACACAAAATGACAAAAGAAAAATGAACAATCTAGTATTTTAATTTTTGATGAAAAAAACTTGTCATGTTCTAGCAATTATTTAAAATTTATAATTTTACAAATTTACAATTTGCAGTTAATGTCTTCTCTGTAATTTTTACATTTTGCAAAGTCGTCTGGATTGGATCCCCTGGAGGGCCAGTTTTGGACCACGGGCCGCATATTTGACACCCCTGTTCTAGGTATTTCTGTGTGGAGTTTGCATGTTCTCCCTGCATGGGTTCTCACTGGGTACTCTGGCTTCCTCCCACAGTCCAAAAACATGCTGAGGTTAACTGGTGATTCTAAATTATCCATTCATGTGAATGTGAGTGCGTTTGGTTGTCTGTCTGTACTAAATCAGCTGAGATAGACTTCAGCCTGCTGCGACCCTACAGTGGATAAAGTGGTGCATAGATAATGGATGGATCTCTGTGTTATTAATTACAATAGTTAGTATTTAGTTTACAGATTAAATTTTACAGTAAAAAAAAACTTTTCTATAGAGTATTCTATAATGGTTAGGTTGCTCATAATTCACTTTTGCCTCAGTAAAAGCTTTAAGCAGGACCTTTCCTTGTGGTCACAACATGAAAGGGCTTTGACTTAGTAGAAAGCAGCATGCACAACAACATGACCCAGGAACCAAAACAAGTCAAATGGAATTCAGCCATCATTAATCATTAATTTCATCATTAATTTTGTCACCACATGCCACAACATTTATGGCTTACAGTATGGGTTCATGATATCTCCAACCCTGGTGCCCATATGAACACAAACACTGGTTCCTTCTGTGGTTTAAGTGTAGGTGATGAGACCAAAGTCCATTATCCAAATTTTGTGCAAAAATTTATTCTCTATCTTATTAGAAGCAGAAATTATAGCTTGAGCTGTCTGAGTAAGTCAAATGAAGATGATGTCTCAGAAAGTCCCTCTTTCTTTTAACTTCCTTGGAAAGTGTTTCAGTGTTGAGCTGCGATGGAGGGACAGTACCACAAAAAGGGGACTTTCAACCTTAAAAGGTCAGAACTTCAATGGAAGATGGCTGATGTAGTTTTGGGAAAAATTCTGAATTTATTTTTGCATGAAACAGATCTGTGGATTTTGTCCACCATCACACATAGAAAGCACATTTGGAAGGGATGATTACAGCAAACAAGATCTATTTTCGTGTTAATGTGAGCACCTGACTTGTGCTTGACAAAAAGCTGTGAACTGGGAACCTGTGTTTTTCCATGACCATTACGAGATGGAACTTGACAAAAACACAAAAAAAGGATTTTCTTTGTTTTCAAAAAATTAACCCTTTATAGGGCAAGTGATCATATTTGGTAACTTCCGCACACATTAAATATCTGCCTCTCAGTGAGGTTGAGAAGCATGTGGTTTTCACCCAGCCAATCTTCAAAGATCACTCTGCATTACAGACCACAACATCGTGGCATTTGAACAATCAGCAGAGGCCTGGAACGTTTCAGACTTTCTCTTTTCTCCCAAGTTGGAAAAAGAAAGTTTGTGGCTCGGTTCTCTTTAATATTTTCGGTTGAAATGTCAAAACTAACCATGGTTGGTTGATGAAACTCACACATTTTACAGTGCAGTAGTTGTACTAAGTGATGACATATACATTTCTTGGAATGTTTTTTTTAACCACTAATTGGCAAGGAACCATATATGGTAACTTCATTGACCTTGAATTTCAACATGAAAGTTTAAAATTTTGAAAAATGTCACAAAAGTGAAAAAAGTCTTATATCCTCCAATAACACTCTAGGGTTGAAAGTTTGAATTTCAAAGTATTTACATGAGTTCCCTTTAAGGGTTAAACATGATATGAAATACAAAGGGTTTGTGGTGATAGATTGGAATTATCATAATGTTTGCTGACAAGCACCAGATCATTTGTGACTACATTCAAAGCATTTTATTGCTTTCATTTGAGCTGTGTGGGTAAAGATTTCTACTTGCTGATGCCCTGAGCACAAAGAGCCATTGTCCAAATGGAGATTGAAGAAAAGCGCTCCATAGTGTTACTACTCTTAGGTAGAGGACCGGCATACTTCTTCCACCACTAGTAATAGACATAGGTGCAGTGGTAGCAATAAAAGTAGTGAACTATAAGTTAAGGTGCAATCTTACCTGGTCAGTTTTGTGTATTTTAGTGGAGTTGCTGAGTTTCCACTGCTGATGCTTCTTCGCAGCTCTGGCTGGTTCTTCACTGTGAGGACTAAACTTTAGCTCCTCTGGAAACTCCTCTGCTTGCAGTCAGGTGAGGGCGTCTTGTGTGTAGTTTTTATCTCCTTCCCCGGATCACTTATGTCCACTGCGACCGCTGAGACACCCTGTTTGACTCGTGGCCCAAGTAGCTAACAGTTTGACTGATGTGGGTCACAGTGGCTTCGTGACATGTCAATTCTGAGAGCCTGGAAGAAAGGGTGTGTTCCCATGAGGGAGGCTGCTCTGCTTAATAATGACTTGGGGCAGTATTCACATGGAGAGGTCCTTAAGTAAACAAACCTGCTGAGTCTTAACAGTCTGCAGAGAAGCTGTCAGGGCACCTGTGAGTGCATCAAACATCAAGCATCTACCTCAGGAAGATAAAAAAATTAAAAAATAAGTAAAGTCTAATTTTATCTAATCCGATCCACTGAGGTAAATATGTCAAAGTTCATTATTCTGTGTGAGAAATAATTCACGCCTATTGTGCTCTACATCAGCAGCCCCAGACAGGATTTAATCCAAAGAACCGGAAAATTAAAGTTAAATACATTTCACTTCATCAAGGCAGACGACACTACACTCGACTGACGCTGTAAAGTTGTTCCACTGTTTGCATGTAGTTTCTGGTTCTTCTGTGGTCAGACATGAGGAAGACAGAAGGGACTTTTAATGTTGAGAAATGGCCTTAAGGATCATCTGCTATCAAACTTCCACCAGGCATTTTGTAGACTGAGAAGACAGTGATAATTATCATCTGATGGGCTTCAGACTGGAAACATGGAATCAAGAATGTAGATATTAGAGACGTTTTGATATGTTGATTATGAAGTGAAAAACTGGTGCTGAGAGAGAGAAGGAGTTGGAGAGAGTGAGTGCGCAAATGTTTGCTTAAACCAAACAATAATGTTTGTGCAGTTGTGTTGAAATATTCTGGAGCTGCTGCCTGTATAGCCACCCAATTATCTTTAAAGGACTTCTGTAAAATTGCAGAATTACTGCTTCAGTAATGGAAGTAACTGAATTGAACAACTTTTGTTTCAAGCCCGGATTGAGAAAACTAAAAATGGGCTATAAGCTGCGTTTTTGAATGCTGGACATTTACAGTGAAACATTTGGCAACACTTACTGTACACTTGTATGTTGTATTTTTGTATGTTTATGGTGTCCTGTTATTTCTTTTTATATTGAGCCTAAGAAAATGGCATGAAATTGGATGTTACTGCCTCAGGCCGTTCAGTTGTGCAGACTGCTGCTGGACGGAGCCGTTGACAGACATATTAGACCCTAACAGGCGGTGGAGCATCTTAAAAGAGCTGCATGCATCTTTTGACCAGTAAACCTCCAGGCTATCATGCAATCTGACACTTTGTGGATGTGCAAAATGAGAAAAACGTCATCAGATAAGCCTGCTGTGCATCTAAAGGTCAAGGTCTGGCTGTTTTAGCTTGAGTTGCTTCATTTCTTCCTTATTAAAAACTTTAACACTCATATATGTCAAGGACTGACACCACTGTATCCATATTGGTCTTTTCAGCGCTTGCTACTAGACTATATCAGATGCTGTTTCTCTTAGTAACCATACTAAGAAAGAAAAATAACCTGAACTTTTCATGTGGAGACCAGACAAACACTAAAGCTGGAGTAAAAATAACCTGAAATATAGTTTCAGTTTCAGTCCTGGAGTCTGTAAGTGGAAGCTAATTTACAATATCATGACACAAAGTCCAAGACGTTACTTTTCAGTGATAATTTAATCATACAAACATTCACCAGGCATACAAAGGGGAAAAAAAGCTTTCATCTGTTTGCACTTCCTCACTCATGTCAATGTGCTGTTGTATGAGTCTAATGCCAACTGATTCATTCTGCAATCTGGCCAGTGGAAACTTCAGAGATACTACATGAAGAACAAAGCACACTTTGCACTTGAAGAACTGACAGTGACAGTAACTGCCGCTGACGGCACAGAGAAACATTTATCATTCTTGTTACTGAAAGAAAAAAAATCGCATTGTTGTATGAAACAGCAAGAGCCCAGGGGTCCTCGTGACTAATTGCGGTATTGGCTGGTATTGTCTTGCTGTCAAGGCTCAGGACCTCTGGGGCTTACAGTTAGTGCCTCAATAGAAAGGTTGTTTACCTGACAAGGTGGTCGAACACATTGGCTGTGGATGAGAGATAAAATCACAGAGCTGATAACCCCTTCAGGACTCAACTGTACTTTTGGGAGGGAAAATATGCACAGACCTTGTCATGGACATCACATTACTCAGTGCATAGATTAGCCAGTTAATAAGTGAATATACAATAACAATTCCAAAGATACCATTCTACAATTTCATCAGAGATAAAATAATTTAAATATGAATAAATGTGAATTATCAATGATACCACTTGTAAACTTTTAAATGCATAATTTTGACAAGAGATAGGAAAATGCAGAACAATAATTACACTGAAATAACTGCCAGTTCGATGCAAATAGAATCTTTGGGTAAATTAATATACTTTCCTAAAACATTATCCTCTTCTACATTCATCAAATACATTCAACTTAATATGTTAAAAAAAACAAGTCCAAGATAGCTTTAAATTTAAAGTTGAAGTCTTTTTTTGCTTGTTTTGTTTTTTAAACAAATCTTGTTGCCTTGAGTATTGTTTATGCCAGCATGGAAAACTGAGCTAAATCTTAGATGTCAACAATGAACAGGGATGATTTACTAATAATGAATACTCTGATAATATTCTTCTACTGTTTCATACATGTGTATTTTCTAGGTGTCAGCAATGATTCAGTGTCATACAGCTTTTTCTAATCTCCATATAGTTAGTGGCTCCAAAAGCATCCAGAAGACATAATTAATTTGTTGGCTCTAAATTCTAGCTTTAAAAATGTTTAAGGAAAAACATTACCCACATTAAACCTAGCTGTAATGGCTGACTCCCTCCAGTGGAGCAACATTGCATTGCTTCTAAAATTGCAGGTACCACCAGCATAGAAAATATTGTCCATATTGCTTGAGCTGTGTGGAAAAAGATTGGTAAAGGTGATTAGCCTTTAACTGAGATTCTGTAAATTGTTGCTTCTTTTAAAAATGGTACATTAAAAGTTAAGATTAAAAAGCTAATGTTTCAGGAACGCCCACATTATCACATTTAGTCATATAGAGACCCGAAGGTCCCCAAACCCGATCAATATACCAAAAGTCGGAGCGGAAACTGGAGAATCAGTTGGCAAAATAAATGGCTTTTCCTCCGAAGTCTCTTTTTCAGGTTGCACAATGCACATACATCTACACAAAAAGTTCACAAACACACTCTCCTGTCATCGTTTCATGTGCACTCTGACATCTAAAAAAAAATCTGAAAGAAAAGAAAAACAAAATGATCAGTCAAAAGACTCATAGCACTCATTTTTAACTTAGCATTCACACGTGCATTCAGTGGGTGCGGGATGTTGTTTGAGCTGCACATCAGGAGCGTTGGCCTCTGGTTTGTCAAAGTGTAACTGGACTTTGCATAAAGTGTTTTTGAATCTTCACACTCTTCACCAGCTACTGATACAGAATCTTCTTTCTCTTATTGGTGTGACAGACTCCAGAGGTACGATTTTAGTGCTGCTTCACTGTGACAAGTCCCATGATTTAAGAGTGGCCAAAAGGATAGGGCTCCTGTATACCCTGTAAGGAGGAGAGAGGATTAAACAGATAGCAGGGCTGCAATATGTGAAGGATGTTGATGGAAAACAGACACAAAAGAGAGAAAAGAAATGTGTAGCGTTTCACTGTTTACATCCTACAGCCTTAATGTTGGGGATTAGGTGATTAATTAGCTATCTGATTGTGAGGATCTGCTGCTTCTTTTTGTCTTACATAAGAGCAAACCGGTTTTATTTTTAGGCTTCAGACTGTCACTTGGACAAAACAAGCAACTTGACAATGTCACTTTGTGTAATGTACCAAATAATCAATCAATTAATCAGGAAAATAACGAAAGCGTTTGATAGTTGCAGCATTTTCTAGCTGTATAATCATAAACTTTTTCCTGTTATTCTTACTTAAACACCAGACAACCACAACCTGTAGGAGAATATATGCATAGATTTAGACCGTCTTATATTGAGAAATGGGTTAGTATTGTTGATTGTTGCATCTGTTTCAGAATAAAAGCCTTCATATACCCAGCAACTGAGAGACTTATTGTTGAAATTAGCTGAGAATGCTAACTTACTTGTTAAATTGAAGCTTTGTATGTTTTAGGTGATTTTAGGCATGATAGCAGTGTAGGTTTCTGTCTAGCTATGCCAGTCTGTCGCCCAGCAACCGCAGAAATATCTCTATTATGTGATGGATTAAAATGAAATGGTGTATGGACCTGGCATTAATATCTGTAGTTTACCACTGTCACTGTGAACCTATTAGTATGTTGCCCTTTGCATTTAACTCACCGCTCTAAGCACAGCTGCACAGAACCGTTACTTCAGTTTTGTTTATATAAGAATCAGTTTATTATGCTTCAAACCTGAATCAGTGGTACAGAGAATCTTCTTCCTCTTTAGGATATCTTACCTGGTTATAAGAGACTACTGATAGATTGCTTTGTAGACTGTTTGCTACTATATCCACAGAGTTGTGTGAAAGTCCATTCTGGTCTTGCTGCAGCTGGTTTGGGTTTCCCTGCCAATGTTCCTCTGTGACTCTATGGCCGCTGTCATCGTGGAGGCTGTTGTTGTTGCTGTTTGGGCACTTGCTCTTCTCTGGTGAGGCAAAGGGGTTGTAGTCTCCTTCCAGGCTGCGGTGAGGCTGGGTGTTGAACTCAGCTTGGAAGGAGGAAAGCTGCTGTGTGACGCCGAGGAGACCTCCGACCTCCACACTCAGAATCACCCAAATGACATCTGTCGAGACAAACAGTGTGGTTTAACATACAAAGCCACAAACACGGTGACAGATTTTATAATATGCAACTGAACTTGTATCTAAAATAGGATTACACCTACTACTACTAAATCGAATATATAAATCTATATAACAATCCTTGTTCTGCAGCTCTTCTCTTGCTCTTACAGTTACTATGAAACTCATGGTGTTGGGAGATTAATTATTACTTTGAACACCTAAATGATATCTTAAGGCCAAGTCTGATTATTAATCGAGTATCTCTTTGTGGTTTAATTTGTAAGTGGGGAATTCTTGAGAGATGTCTTGTTGGGACATAAATCAATGAAATTAATGACTTAATTTAATTTGCACAAGCTAATAAAATGAACCTCCACTATAGTTTTACTGCAGGAAATGCATACAAAATTATCTGGCACTTTATCTTCATTAATGGCTGTTGCCTTCCTCCTAACCACCGTACTTGGCTGCATAGGTGTGTCAGCAGTTTAGTTCTATACAAAAAAGAGGAGTACATTCAAGGCAGATATCATTACATTATTATAAACAGCACTGTATATATATCAAAACCAATACTAAAATTACACCGCAAAAAAACATTATGAAAAGTAATGGTTTAACTGATGATGGAACATTTGAAATGGTATTCAGTCCAGAAAGTGAGGCAGTGAAGGATGTGAAAAGATGCCATAAAACAACAGGAATGAATTACTTTACCATAATGTGTTCATACATTTTAACATCCAACCATAACTGGAGGAACTGTTCATTAAAATCAGCTCTTTGCATACTCATGTCTCTCCACTTTCACATGTCACGCTGCTGCTCATAAAAGGATAAATCCTGCAGGAGTAAGTGGGAGTAACGCTGTAGTGCATATTTTAATCAGCCACTCTTTCTGCAGGAGCGCAGTTGATTATTTATAACTGGTGTTGTTGATCTGCATATTAAGATCTTCTGATCTCGTGAACACCTCATTTTTAGCAGCTTGCAGTTACTGTTACAAGTCTGCCACAGTGGTCAGTTAACTAAAAAAAAAGCCAAACAAAATTGTTGTAATTGCCTCATCAAAGTTCAATAGGGAGAAAAGTTTGCTTGTCACTAAATAAATCACTCCGTGGACTTATATTTAGAGAATTGGCATGATGTAATTAGGTTATGCACTTGGTACGCTAACCTTTCGCTCTTTGAATCCTTTAAACAAGTTGGCTGCCTTGCCAAATTGGATGTGGAAGCTCCATCGGTCTGCATATGTAAAATAACCTTGTATATCAGAAATTCACCCCGACTGTCAGCTGTAATTGAAATAATGCCGTATTTTGCTTTGTACGTCTACTTTTAGACAATCTGTGAACAGTTGGCAACTTGCAGTAGTGCTGTAGTGTGCTTACGAAAGAAGAAAAAAGCGGTTGGTGTCCTCAATATGCCTGCAGAGTGATATCAGAGCGCTTCCGAAACATACAAGCCTGCTGTTGCAAACCCATGCAGCTTACAGGAAATACAGCTGCTATTAAATCACTGTCACTCTATAAGAAATTATACTAATAATAAGGGAAATAGTATCATTTTTAATAGCAGGATATTGTGATCATTTTCTAGTATCGATATACTGTGAAACACTATTTAGCAGGGCATATGTTAAGATGCTACAATAAGTCTGGCAGCTCAATGTGTGGAGTAACTTTTAACACTGATCGACCAGCTTTAGCTGGCTACTCCTAAAGACGCCCTCTGGTGAAAATCATGCATATCAGGAAAAAACATAAGGAGGCTGAGCATTTCTGCCTTTAGCTACAGTGTACCAATGATGGTCTTTAAAGCATGGATTAAAACAGCCAGAGTTTCATGCATATCAAAACGAACAAATCGGTCCAGACAACTTGTGGGATGGGACTTTTGGCACCATTTTTCCTCTTTAGAATCTGTTTCCAACTTCTTAATTTCCAACATCTATGACTGAATTACTCCAATATTACAACTTAACATTGTGTACTGGAGAATAGTTTTACATTATTTGAGCAACATGGTAGGCTAGCTAGTGAACTTCAACTGCAGTGAATATGGAGGCAACAGTGTAGTGTTAGATCTGAGCCATTCTATGGTAGGAAAGGATTTTTATTGAAAACTTTTAAATATGTAACTTTGATCTACAGATATAAGCTTTTAAAGATTAATTCAACAGCTGGAGATGGACTTCAATAACTGAATTAAGCCAACCAGTATGACTTGGGCATGAAGCACCAGATTTGGGGAAGATCCAAATCAAGGGTCTAAAGAAAGAGAGTGTTGCATACTGTACAGATTGTAAAACCCCTTACTACAACCCTAACCCTATTAGCATATTAAAATACCACTCATTTGATTTGGATAATTTTTAAGTCTATAACTTTACAAAGCCCAAGATGACATTTTCAAACAGCTTTGTTTGCTCAAAAATCCAAAATCCAAAGATTTTCAATTCCAAATGGTCTTAAACTCCGAAAGGCAGCAAAGAAAAGGAAAACCTCACATTTCAGAAACAAACAAATGTGTTTGTCATTTTTGCTTGAAAAATAAATTCAACAGTTAATCAGGTATTACTTTTGTGGCATCTACTATTTGATTCACTGACTAATCCTTTTAGTCTTCTCTTTAGCTTATCTATTAAAAAGCAACGATTCCCATTTGCTTTTGGTGTGAAGTTGCTGTCCTCACCTCCATAGTAAAGTCCTGTAGCTGTGCACATTCTCCACTGGCCCTGGTACATGCCGGGAGACACAGGGCTCTGCATCTGCACACTAACGTCAGTCATTTCCTGGGGGTCTAGAGAGCGCACCATCACCATGTTTACATGACCAAACTGATCTCCTCCTACATACTTCAGACAAACCCCGGGCGGCCATGACTCTGCACCTGGAAGACACGCAGAAAACTATGTTGACCTCATGTTACACATAACTGTAATTATTTTTCATTACAAGGTCTGGTATCAGCTCTGTATTATGTCAAATTATTATTATTTCAGCTGACTTACCTGTGTTCTGTATCCTCCAGGTCTTTGTGAAAGGTGTGTCAGGTGGAACTGATTCGCCCTCACCAATTGTCACATCCTTTACAAAAGACATGCACGGTGCACTGATGTTGGGACTCTCAAAGTCATAGTAAGCGCCGATGGCTGCCTGTAAATTCCTAGGACAAGAAGAACAGACACTCAGGTGATGAGTACAACTCTAAATTCAAGTATGTAAAGGACACACCAACTGCAATTAAGGACATTTTTATTACTGATTATTTCAACAGCATGCAAAAAGCCAACTGTGCACAATAGGTTTTTTGCGCTTTTCAGCTTTTGACAAGTTATCGACTACTGAATTAATCCACACCCTTGTCAGGTGATATTTGAAAGGCCATCGATCAGATGGTGTGACCAGTAGACAAACACTCCCTTGACCAATGACTATAAAAGGCCACCTTAAACTGCAGCTTTATTTAAATGCTGCAGCTGACATGAGAAAGACAAGAAGGCTGGCTTGCTGGATGCTGGCATTTCTGGGCCATATCCCAGTACCTGAATGTCCACAGAAACAGTTTCAGATAGCTGTGGATAGACACGTCCGACAACACAATCTTGTCCCATAAAGTTGGCCAAAGTTTTTATGCAAATTTCTCACAATAGGCAATAACTTGCGTGACATTACTTGCACTGTTTATATTTAACATTTTTTTTATACTATACTAGCTGTTTTTTAATATCAGTATTATTTATGTAAAGATATGTATGTGGGTGAGCATGTGTGTGTAACTTTACAGCTATTGTTTTTTGGCACTACACAGCAAATTTCGCTGTAGAAATATGTGCAGTGACAATTAAGCTATTCTATTCTACTCTATTACAACTCTTCCAGCCAGGATAAATAACCTCAAAAACTCTGTGCGTCGCAGATGTGACCCCACTCTCGATCTGCCCATTGTCATCTCTATATAGTGTTGTACTGTGTGGTGGAGATGCCATATGTTGGAACAACAAATACTTAATCCTCCATGTTACCAAGAAAGGATAGAATTTCATTAACTATTAGATGATGCATTTCTTTTTTTGTTCAGTAGAATTTCCTTGAATCTAAAGTGACATCTTTAGAATGCTTGTATCTAACCAACACACCAAATCTATTCACAAAGAGATAAGGCAAAAACAATAGTGGTAGGTATTTTGCATGGTGTTAAAGCATCACGGAAGGTGCAGTTATTCAATGCAAACAAAAATAATTACTGTTTTTGTCTTTGTTAAAATGACAACAACCCATTTAGCTCTTATTGTGTGGGGGCCAGAAGAACACACTAAAGCTTTCACAGGACATATTCAGACTGGGATCTTCCCGTGCCATGCGGGTCATCCATAAACCAGCAGTTTTTATTTTTAGAAAGCTCGTTGCAGAGCAGCTTCATCACGTGACTCTACTACGGGCTGCACTCCCAGTGGATCCTGCTCCTGTTATCTTCCACAGACCTGCGGGGTCTTAATGCTGCATATGCGCAGAAAATCTTATTTTAAGAATGACTTCAATATGGCCTTTCCCAACCCAACATTTCCAGTTTCGTTTTCACTCAAGGGCACTGCACTGCGTACTGTCTCATGCCATCAGCAGCCACATTTAACCCAAAACTATAAAAAAATAAAAATAAAATGGCAGTACAACTCTGCTCACCACATGAGAAGTGCATGTTAGACTTTGTCCAGGCGCAGTGAGGTAAAGATTGACACGGATTGCACAACCACTGAATGAGCTTTGAGCTACATTAGATCCTGCATGATGACAAGTTACGTAATAACTGTAGCAATCCTTGCTGTGGTTGAAGCTAACAACTTCATCGATAGCGAAAGTATTCGGTGTCTAACTTAACTGAATAACCAGCTACCCACAAACCGTCAGGTGAAGTCCAGGTGAAGTTAGCTAGCTACCTCGTATAAAAGTAGCGACTAACAACAGCATAACAACGATGTAAACATTCACATAAACAGCAGTATTTTCATGGAAACACCACACCCGCTTCGGTGCTAACTTGTGTGTACTATTTATCTGTCTCTTGAGTATTTTTTTTACCAGTTATGCAAATGCTGCTACCCTCCACTGTGTCCCTGACAGTCAAAAGTCGGAGTCACACTGACTCAGCTAGTTACGTTACTTCAGCGTCGTTAGCTGTCATTGTACTCACGCTCATAAGACCAACGTAAACGCTAGCATTCCGTGCAACAATAGAGGCTAACGCTTACTATGGCTTCCTTCTCTGTTTTCCTGATGAATTATTTTCGTACAGTGTGTCCTGCTGTACAGAAAGCTAGCTACTGTACTGTATCTATTATCTAACATTAACCGCTCGGCAGGCCGGACGACTCCCCGAGCTCACCAGTTGGTCATGTCCAGAAAGAAGGCGCATCCAGCGGGGTTTAGCTGAAACCCGAGAAGCCTTTGAAATTCCGATATTAGGATATCTTTGTCCGTTGTGCCCATGCAGCTGAACTTCTGCATGAGCTCCTGGTCCAGGTCCAGGTCCATGCCCTCCATTGCGGATTCGCCCGGACAGACACGGGGGCTTCGCTCCTAATTTAGTCCGAGGCCTCGACTTGTCATAACAAACTCAACAACAGGGCCGAGTGCGCATGTCACATGACTGAGTGTGGTGCCTGTCTGAGCCACAGGCCTGGAGGAGAACAGAGGGGAGCTCCTCTTAAAATATCCTCACACCAGCTGTACAAACTAGTAATTATATATAATTAACTATTCCAATTATTAATTCACATATAATCAAATATTATTTTACTTAATGCCTAATTTATAAAATATCCTTTTTAAATTTTGTGAATATGGTTACAAGTGGTAGTAACATTTATACAAGCAAATTCAATGTAGCTTCTTTGAGTTGCAGTGATTTGTCAAATAATCGATTAGTTGTCAACTATGAATTCATCACCAACTATTTTGATGATTGATTTGTATAGAAGAAATACATACAAATTCTCTTATTACAGTTGCTTAAATTGTTATATTTTCTAATTTCTTTACTACTCCATGATGGTAAAATTAATATATTTGGGGTTTGGACAAAATATGTAAGTTTTAGGAAACACCAATTGACATTTTTCATTATTTTCTGACATTTTACCAACCAACTAACTAATTAATTAATCAGGAAAAAAAATAATCAACAGATTAATTAACAATAAAATAATAATTAATTTCAGCCCTATACGTTAGTAGTGTATTTTTACATAGGGAAATACGCAATGGGAATAGTTCTGCATGTTCAGTGCGTTTGTTTAATCACATATTCATAATCCTTTGTAACTGTATAATGGTGTGCCTTCCTGGCTAGGTCTAGGTCTTTTTTTTTAATCTTAGGAGACTTCCTAGTTAAATGAAGAATAAATAATTTAAAAACATGGCCAAAGTAACCTGATTTGGGGGCTCTACAAGTTAAAAAATTTGCTTTTGGGCTTCTGTTACTGCCAAATACAATGTATACAATGCAGTGTAGATAGTAGCTTAATTATATTTTGCACAGAGAACCAGATGCAAAACAATATTCTTAATACTTGAATACTTCCAGTTTTTTGTGTAGCTAAGCTTCTACACTAATACAGTACAGATTTAACTAGATTTCTTGAAAGCCTCTAAAAGACACTAATGTTCTGTGGATTGTTCATCTAAAGAACTGGTGCAGGTAATCCAAAAGTTAAGTCATTAAAATGTTACAGAAGAACTGGAACAAGGTGATGACCAAGTTAAAATATAGTGCATAGTAGTACTTTATATTATTAGTGTAAGTAAGTAGATAGTGGCCTGTAAAGAGCAGGAGAGGCAGTCATGGAAGACATTTTGACATTTCATACTGGGAAAGGAGACCTACCTAATTAGTAACACCTGTGCTATTATCTCATTGACAAGCAAAATGCTGCTCTGATAAATCCATATTCTCCTCGCTATTAAAATGCAAGCACATAGATTAGACTTTATTTATAGCATACTCAGGCTAGCTGGTTCGCTAAAATTAGTAACACACAATCTCTAGGTTGCAGTACTAGTGTGATTTTTATCTCTACTTCCATCTTACGTTTTACATCTACATTTCCCCTGAATGTCCAGCAGATGGCAGCATGTTGTCGCTGTAGCTGCTGTGTTTCTTCTGTTGTGTTCGTGTTGCAGCAGGTTAGCTACATAGACTGAGTTAGCTCTGGGTTAGCTGCTGTCCGGTGTGTAGCAGCTCGTCAGAGCCAGCAGCGGCTAACAAGATGCACACGGCTGCTGCTGCTGTTTACACTATAGCGGTACCTGCGAGCTAGTACATGTTTATTTAAGTAGGAAAGCTGCCGACGCTGTTCGACACGAAGGCCAGCAGACATGGCCGGCATTATTAAAAAGCAAATCCTGAAACATTTATCCAGGTAAGTGTCATGTTTGGTGTTTGTGTTAGCCGGTTAGCCCAGCTGGGTGATGGTTTGAACGTTTCAGCTCTCCAGGCAGCAAACGTTAGTTGGCTGCGGTTCACACGATGCTAGCTACACTGATTTTCACATTGGTTTAATTGAACGCTACTCTGAGAATATAGGTCGGAGACTAGACGAGGGCAGTGAAGGCAGCAGAGGACTCTAACCTGCACTAGGAGAACATTACTTTAACAACGTTTAGTACACATACTTAATTAGAAACGGCTGTTCCCATATTTCACTGTTGACGGCCCTGAATATACCATGATTACAACAGGAATGCTGCATATGAAACAGCATCCTCTTTCTAATTTGAGGCTATCAATCTACCTGAAGCAGATGGTAGAGATTTGTCAGTTATTTCTTAAGAATAATTTCTATGTTGATTGAATTTGTACTCATTCCATCTGTGACTCTTTCCATCTCTTGACATGGCATCACCTCAATCATAAAGAAAGAAAATGATTTTCCAGATAGCGAGAAGTATGATAGAAGTAGTTTACCTTCGATCTTTATGTCTTTAAAACAGTTAAGTTTGCCCACAAATTTATCAGGGTAACAAAACACTTTTCCTTCTTTAGCCCTAAATCTATACCAGATTAACCTGAAAAAGGTCAATCCGATGAGGCTGATCAGCCTACTGCATGTGAATGAATGAAGCCAAACCAATTCTGGTTTGTGGGGCAGATACCAGTTTGAAAGAATAAAACGTTCAGATATTGATATACGTGCTGATTTTCTTGATCTATATGTCAGCATTATATTGAAAAGACAAATTCACAAACTAGTTAGCAACTTACTGTGAAGACAGAGCTTGACCCCACACTACTGTGTGCTCTGCTACATGTGCTGCAAACGGTGCTGAGAGTCTTGTGAGCAATGGAGGTGCTCTGCTGGATAAGCTATGTGACAAAATCTGTGTTTCTGCATTACTTCAAGGATCTTTGTCTGCATATTATTCTGTAAAAGAAAGTTTTCGCATCAGCATATGGATATCCATATATCTGTGATAAACCGTTTCAGCCAATAATATTATTCAAGTGACATATCGGGCAGGCTTTATAAATGAATGTAGTCAACCAATTCTTTCTGTCAGAATAGTCAGTAATGCACCTACTATCTTATTGCAATTACAATTTCTTTCACACTGTCCATAATGCCTCCTGATTTACAAATAATTTATTGCAGTAATCTTAAGCATTCACCAACCCTATTTTCTCTACATCTGACCTGGTTTTCTTCCCCCGCTATGTAAAGCTGTTGCTCAGGGGACATTCAGCTTTCTATTTTGTGATGCACAGTCTCCTCTCTTTCAGTTTTATTGTGGGAGTATATGTTGTATTATCTTTTGCTGCCAGTTTGGCACTGCTGACCATTGTTAAGAAATTTATCTGGGTGAGAGCTCAACGATGAAATGTGTTCAAAAGGTCTGTCTTACCCCAGCCAGATGGGGTAAAGGCGAAAGTCGATCATGATCCTGAATAACACAGTAGATGTCTGCTCAATCGGAGGCTTTCTGTTTGACTGACCGCTATTCTTTTCCTCTGCGTTGTCTCTGTCACTGAATAATTAAAGCAAGTTTTTGCAGCTAAAAGAAACAGTGGACACATAGTTGGATAGTTGACTTGCATGCATATTAATAGTGTTGATTATAGCTTTGTTTATAATAGAAAATGGCCAAGCATTTTTGCACTTATCTTGCATCCTGCCATCAGGGTTAATCGCTTTAAACTGCCAGTCACTATCATATAGTACAGTATAATCATTTAAAGTAAAGCAAAATGACAAGATCAGATTGTATGCCTGCATTGCACCCGTATTAATGGTAAGAATCTCTATGACTAAATTCACAGCAGCTGAATGTTCTACTTTAAACATGTCGATGAAGCCTAAAACTGACAAAACCAGACTTTTTCAACCAATTAATGATTGTTCAGTTGATTAGAGCCATTTCAAAGTTGAAAAGCTTTCATCTTAATCATTTAAGAACCACTTGGGTATTGTTTAATTGTAAAACCAAAACAGTGCTTTTAGCCAAGTTTGTACAATGAGTTCTTTCTTGCCTTTAATAAGCTATGGAATTTCTGTGGTCTCTAAAGTATGCTAATCTTAGTAACTGGCATGTATTGCTAAAAAACACTAGTTTTGGTCTAATGTGGGTCTTAATTCTGTATACTACCAAATCACTTTATATGTATGCTTCAGCTACACGTCTATAAAGCAATTGTATTAACTTGATTATTAAGTTAATTATTGAATTAACATGGGCAGTGTTGTTGCATTGTGTCAAAGCTGTTTTTATTATTATTTTTCAAACATGAGAACTAGCTGTACACCACAGACTTAACTCATTAAAGGCCCTTGTGGATTGTTGGAGTTAATGTGAAATGTTCAGTTTAGGAAGGCAATAGTACAGATTTTGTCCATGATAGATGTTGAACCGTTCATTTGTTGCGCAATAGAAAAAGGAACCTTAAACTTTGACTGGTTTATCAGGTTAAACGGGGGTGACACAGATCAGATCTGATGATATTTACTGTTCATTTAATACAATCAGCGACACTCTATAGCTTTATCGTATGAGATTTAGTCTGCTACATTTTCTATGGTGTCTCTCAGTTGATGTCGGAAATGTCAGAGGGATATGTCAGGACAGTGTTCAGTAATGTGGTTTATTAAAATACATAACCAATCAATTTGTTCCTATTCCTGCTATAGTCATCCTTAGTGTGCTGTAGTCAGTTCCTGGCAGTTGTAGCCTGCTACATTTGCACCCTTGGAGAGGTCACCCTCGCTGGGTAGTGCAGCTGTGTGACTCTAGTCAGGAGAGTGCTCCAGCTTTTTCAGATGACTCATTCAGTTGCACTGTTTCAAACACATCTTGACTGCATAATGCAATTCGGGGTATTTCTGTCTCACTGATCATCAGTGACGTGCGCTGGTGTCTCCCTGATACAACTTATAGGGATGTTCTCTAGAACTAGTCCGCTTTATCTATTCACCCTAACATATATACTTTGTATCTGGTTTCTATAGGTTCACCAAGAATCTGTCCCCAGACAAGATCAATCTGAGCACATTGAAGGGGGAGGGGCAGTTGTCCAACCTGGAGCTTGATGAAGAGGTTCTGCAGAACATGCTTGACCTGCCTACCTGGCTTGCTGTCACTCGAGTCTACTGCAACAAGGCCGCCATCAGGGTATGTTATTCTTGACTAGTCTAACCTGATTGTGTAGCTGGTTTAACAAGGGAGGAACACTCTCTTTCATAAGAAGACTGTTGAAACACAAAATGGGTACGCAAAAGCTGCACGCATCGAGCTATTTAAGTTCTTGTCTCATGTTTCACTTTCAAACTAGAGAAAAATATTCTGTTCATTGGTACTAAATAAGTGCGAGTAAGTGCATAGAGGAAATAAGCAGTGGCTGTACCGCAAAGACTAGCACTGCAAGAGACACTGCTGAGAACGTTATGATCCGTCAGACCAGTACTGGTAGCTGATAATAGGCAGGCAAGCCATGATTCAAAGGGACACAAAAGGCCAGAGGCTAGTCTGATCGTGAGATATGCTGGCTGGTCTGCATTGAGGAGGATGCCTGGTTTGTGTTCCCAAATTATCCTAATAATACTACATGTATAAGACTGTTTTCTTTGAGTTTCTGTAAAAAGTGGCTTTCAGCTAGAAGGTAAACATTTTCCAGTGTTGAAGGACAATTTTACATATCAATGTCATCTATCTTTTATGTTTGCAGATGTATTGTATGATGCTTTCAGTGTCCAAATATGCAAATTTTAAATTAGATTTTCACAGTTTCCCCAGTAATATGCTATATAAGTTATTTGCTCCATTCTGGCATATTTTGTAATTAGGGCTTTTTTTGATCTTTATGTTTCCAATTAGATTTGTCGTTTTGCTGCCAATCAACAGACTCACTGTTGACTCTAATTGTTTGACCATGTGAGAAGCAGACTGACCTGTTGTTGTAATGTGAATAGAGCTGCGTGCATGTCTGCTGTCCACTTTTAAAGTTTGCATCAGTCATACTAGGAAACGAGGAATTGGCCTATACTGCACCACTGAATCAATGAATAGTAAATTAATATGTAGTTTCTGTTTTTTTTTTCCAACCTTGATTTTGTTATGATTCTTTGGATGGCAATGATGATTGGTCTATTGGTCCACTACTCGGTTGCAGACCTAGGCTCCTGATTTGATTATTGAATAGGTTGCCATACAGTTTTATAGAGACATTCATGGTCCCCAGAGGAGGTATTCTACTGACTATGGTGACCTCTGTCTATAAGATTGTAGTTGGAATTATGAAATATGTTGTCTATACACATGATGTCATGACATGTAGCACTTCAGAGGAAATATCACAGCATGCCAGTTTGGTCATAGCTGCTGCGTCATGTTGTGCAAGGATCCTGCTTACTGTGCCCTTGTGTGCAGTGAATGATAAACAGTGCAGAATGCTGTGACAAGTAATAGTGACTGACTTTGTTGACCTTGCTGTCCTTTCTTTTCAGATACAATGGACAAAGTTAAAGACGAGCCCCATCTGCCTGGTAAGACTGATGTTATTTTGGTCCTTCTCCCGAGTTCTTGCACATTTCTGCACTAAGCTTTCCCCTCTTCTTTTAATCCAAAATAACTCAACTCTGGCATGACTGTAGCAGTACCTATTCTGTTACTTTAGCTTTCCATTCCATAGGTTTTCCTCTTTGTGCTTTTATCATTAGTAAATATTAGCCTACTTCTCTATTTGTGCTTGCTCCGTTGAATGTTGTGTTGTCTGAATATTTCCCCTTTTGTGTAGTTCTTGGATAAAGTAGAGGTAGAGATGAGGACATGTGAAGAGCCTCGTCCCCCCAATGGCCCCTCTCCTATAGCTATAACAGCAGGCCAGAGGTAAGCCTACTTGCATATTGTGTTAAGCCATCCTATCTGATGTTGAACGCTGTGCTACATCACATGTCATGTTTACTTACAGTGAGTATGGCTTTGCTGAGAAAGTGGTAGAGGGCATGTCTGTGAGGATCAACTCCATTACCATCAAGGTCCAGGCTCGTGCCTTCCACGCCTCCTTTGAGCTCTGGCAACTACAAGGCAATAGCTTAAACCCTAAATGGCAGCGCAGTGACCTTCGATACACCCGTGTCACTGACCCAAAAAGAGGAGAGGTAATAGCAGCAACAACAGCACACTGTTATTTCCCTTCTCAAACGGCTTCAACGCTCTCCTGTCTGACAGTCACATAATGCCCCACTCAATACAGTGTTCTACCGCAGAAGCAATGTGTGCTCATTAAGCTTGCAATAAATCATTTAATCAAGTCAATTGGTTTGGTCTGTATTAGCTGCAGGGTCTATTTTCAGATAGCAACCTTTCAGAATGAGGCCTTGTAATCCTTTTAAAGGGGAAATCTGTCTGTTGCCTTATTTTTCTGTTAACAATTTTTCCATATAACTATCAGAACATGATGTTTTATGTCATAATGTGTTTGTGTCTGATCATAGTTTGATATGTTTTATTCAGGTGTTGACCTTTAAAGAAATTAACTGGCAGAGTCTCCGAATTGAAGCAGATGCAATTGAGAGCGATGACCAGGACCTCGGCAGCACTCCTTTACGTCTCATCACCAACCAGGGACGCATTCGAATTGCTCTAAAACGCAGGGTAAGACTATATTTGCACTATTCATTTACTTTTTCTGTCACAGAACCGGTTAAAGACCTTCAACGACAACTCATCTAAATTGCAAATTATTTGTCACAAGTCTTTCTGTCTTCATTGTTCTTTCTAGATAAAGGACTGTAATGTGCTGGCATCCAAGCTGCTTTTCATTCTGGACGACCTGTTGTGGGTGCTGACAGACTCTCAGCTCAAAGCTATCATCAATTATGCCAAATCCCTCAGTGAAGCCATGGAGAAATCTGCTCAGCAGAGGAAGAGCATGACTGCTGAATCCTTACAGGTATTTCCTCCTTTCTGCTGAGGCTTTTTTAGTGAAATATATGACACGTTAGCCTGAAAAAATTACAAATATTTAGTCATGATTACATGGTGCGTCAGGTCAGGAGCATAACAAGTGCTTGCTCCTGCTGTCTTGACGTTAATGGGGTAGTGCACTTTTGATTTATGCTCCAAACTCAGATACTCAAGGCAGAGATTTATTGTAACCTCTTGAGGTGCCTGAGGGAAAACATTTGATGCAAACTGAGGTGCGATGGCCTGTGGCTGTTCCAGTTACATGCAGGGTTTTTGGTCACAACACAATCATGACTCTTCACCCAGTCTACTCGCCAGCTTGGCCCCCTGTGACTTCTTCCTTTTCGCCATGTTGGAATTCCAATTGAAGGGTTGGTGTTATGACAGTGGAGGAGATCCAGTGCCCTTTCAGATGGTGCTTGACATACTTAGATAACAGGACCTTCAGCAAGCGTTCCAAGCATGAATGCAGTGCTTGGAGGTGTGTGTGTGTGTGTGCGTGTGTGTGTGTGCGTGCGTGCGTGCGTGCGTGCGTGCGTGCGTGCGTGCGTGTAAGGATGCTACTTAAAAGCTGATGTTGAATTTTCAGTCACATTCTGAACCTTTTGAATGCACATCACATACAGCAAAAAAATGTAAGCAATGAAACTATAATACAATATGTAGATGCCATTTTGGATCACTGAAATCATTAATTATTCAAAGTTTTAAAAATTATATGTTCTATAAACATATGTGAAAGACACGATAAATAAAGTTATGTTACTGCAAATAAAGCGTACTCACCAATAGAGAAACTTGAAGAGCTTTATACCCAAAATTTGTTGACACACGATTATTTCTGGATACAGTGTCATACAGCTCATATACTTTATTTATTTATCCTTGTTTTCTTATACTATCTTATATCTGTATTTTTGTGTGTGTGTTTTTTTTGTGATTTTTTTTTTTTTTTTTTAATCAAATTGTCTTGTTAATTTAGCATTGTTCTCTCCTCTGTTGTGTAGACTGCTCCTCCATCTCCTGGCCTCCACAGCCTCTGGACAGAACCTCCACCTGCCCCTGCAGGCACCCCCAGTAACATGAGTCAATACTTTGATCTCTATGATGTCAAGGAGTCTTCTTATCACACCTTCATATCACGCTTGGACTTACACATATGCAATGACAGTTCTTCAATTGATGAAGGTTAGATCGAAGTAACTCAACATGAATCAAAAATGATCAGTGCGCAGTTTGTGCTGTCTTGTAACACGAGTACATCTGTGCTGTTTTATGTTAACATAAAGCTAAGATTGTGTTTTAAAGGTATTCCCTAAAATACCGCATTTGAAAAATAATTACTAAGACGCTGGTTTTAAGCAGCTGTTATGTGATGTTACATAGATGAGCCACCTCCACCGGGCTTGCAGGGTGCCATGCAGCTGACATTCAGGAAGCTC
This sequence comes from Amphiprion ocellaris, assembly GCF_022539595.1. NCBI lineage: Eukaryota > Metazoa > Chordata > Actinopteri > Pomacentridae > Amphiprion > Amphiprion ocellaris. The sequence continues at coordinate 23,343,618 of NC_072773.1, forward strand.
GGTTTTGACTACTATCCCATCCACAGACTTGGTGAGTGTGATGACTGGTTCTTTCTTTCTTTGACTGTATTTTAACTGCAGTTTGCCCTGAGGCTCTGTACTGCTCCCGCTGTAAGCACAGCATTCATTCAGGACTAGCTGTTAGGAGGATTACTATTCAAGCAGACAAATGGCATGGAAGACTGTGTCCAGTGCCTTTATTCTCTGTGAATCCCTGAAGTGTTGAATGTAGAACAGCAGAGTTGCCTCTGGAGCTCATTAAGGCCAATTAAATAAAACTAGAAAAAATGCTTTCATTTTGTTTTACTGTTCGTCCCCTCTGTAGTGAGTATGAAAGGAGGAAAATGTCTACATTATCACAGTACAAGGTTATATACAATATGTACTGTGTGCATATGTGCAGTGCCATGTCCGAAGCTATTTTCTATCCCTTGTAAGTAATTAATGACAAAGGCTTTATATTCTGCCACAGCTAATTGCTATCAGGCTTGTTGCATGTTTCCATTGGAGAGGCGTCCTTGCCATCATTCTGGTCTTAGGTTCCCTTCACAGATTCTCAGTATAATTCAGGCCTGAGCTCTGACTGGGCTGCTCCAAATTTATTTTCTGTTGCTGTTGTTTTTCTACAGACTGCCTGATGTTTTCTTCCAGAATGTTAATGTTTTCCTTTTTTCAAGATGTTTATTTGACAAGGATTTCTGGCAAACACCCCAAAACACTGCATTTCCACCACCATGTTTTGATTGTAGGAATGCTGTTCTTGCTCTTGTGCCTTGCTTTTCTTTTGTCAAATGAAAGCCATGTCCCACATGTTTGATAATCAGACCTTAGTGCTATGCTATATTGTTGTCTACTCTATTGTTGTTGTGAATAATTACCTTTTTGTTTGTTTTGCCTTTTTTTAATCCAAATTGTTTTGTGTATTAATTTACACACAAAAAAAACATTTTCAATTTTTAAATTAGTTTTAACCTTGTAATAAAAATGGACCACATCAGCTTTGTGTTGCTGCTCTTGCACAGCTGATGGGTGTCGGCACTGGGAACGCCACAGTGGAGCCATGGAGGCTCAGGCCCAGTGGGCTGGGAAACTGCTGCAGGAGTATCAGAGAAGAGCAGAGGCTTCTGGGTTCCCTGGGCCACAAACTGAGGTTCCCCAGCCAGGCAAAGATTCCCCTGCAAAGACACTTCAAGGTATGAATGCAGAATTTACATAAGCTTTTTCTTGTTTATTTTATTTCTAACTGAATCCTAAACATAGACAAAATTACCAAACGAGTGGATGATTATGACATTGGCTATAGTAGTTTTACACACAAAAAAAATCCCAACATAAGGTCAGTTGTCGTGGAGATGAATATGTTTGCATGCATATCTTTAAGCTGACAAAGACTAGGTTTTCAAGAAGTATTATAGATAGGATCATAAGAGCTTCTAAGCTCTACCTCCATGACAACCAAGCAAACCATCTGCAGATGTAGCCGAAGGCCTGTAAATAGTCATAACCCCCTCCTGACGCTTTCCCCTACAAATGCATTTAAACACTGAATCATGGTCAATTTATTAGGCATTTTTTGGAAAGAATTCATAACAAAGACTCTTTCGTGTCAAAGTGAATGCAGATTTCTACGGCGAAGCATCAGTTCATTAAAACTGTAAATTGTAAAACAATCGTAAAATTTTGTGGATGCACCTTTGTCTGCAGCATTGAGCCTGTGTGGATAGGTCTCAGTCAGTCTCTTGTATCTGGAAGCTGCAATTTTACCCCACTGTTCTTAGCAAAACTGCTCAGGATCTGTCAGGTTATATGGTTTGAGTTAACAGCCTTTCCAAAGTCTATCCACAAATTCTCAATTCAGTAGAGGTCTGGGCTCTGACCTGCCCACCCAGGACATCCTCCTTGTTGTCTAAAAACTATTTCTGTGGAGCTTTGGCTGTATGCTTCTGATTTTTGACTTCTAGAAAATAAATCTTTTGCCAAGTTGCAGTTTTCTTGCACACTCTGCCAGGTTTTTAGCATTCCCCTTACTTTTCTGCATTCATTTTACCCTCTACCTTTATAAGCCTTCCAGGGCCTGCTACTGAGAAGTATCTACACATCATGATGCTGCCACTGCCATGCTTCCCGGTGGGGATAGTGTGTTTGTGATGATGTGCAGTGTTTGGTGTCTGCCAAACATAGCCTGATGGCCAAAAAGCTGAATTTTGGGTTTCATCCAACCAACAAATCTTTTTCAAGTTTCAAACGTACTGTTCCTCACTAGCCTCCTCATTGCAGAATCACTCAGTTTTTAAGGATGACTTGCTATTGACTTCTTGCATCAGTTGCCTGTACTTGGGGGGAATACTCAAGCAATCACCTATTTTGCATTTTCTTTTTTTCAGTAACATTACTTTGTAGACATCTGTTTTCACTTTGACATTAAATTGTCTTTTTTTGTAAATTGTTGTCAAAAAAGGCAAATTAAATTAACTGAGTCAGTGCTGAAAAGCAGTAAAAGGGAAGAAAAAAGGGGTGGTTGGGAAAAAACTTAAGCTGTTTTTTTTAATTACATAGATACACTTGCATCAGAAAAGAACAGACTTTAGATGTGCAATAAAATACTTTGTCATATAGTAAAACATGTTTACCTCCTTCAATATAGTGCTGATAAAATATATGATGCCATTCACCATATAAATCAGTATCTGTCTTAGCAACATTAACATTTTAATGACTACAAAGATGCAAATCATCTTGAAAACTGTTTTTGAATCAGTGTTGTGATCTTCTTTATGCGTAAGTGATTTAAGCTTGTTTACTCTTCCATGTAGATGGACAGTCCAGTCCCAAGTCAATCCCCTCTGACAAAGAGCAGACAACCAGCAAGAGCTCAGCGACGCCTCCTTCATCACTTAAGAGGCTGCGAACTAACTGTGTGGTGATCAGGATGGATGACGTGGACATTCACCAGGCAAGCTTTTATCATCAGCTGATTTGATTTACCTGCTCTAACAGAAGCCTTATTCTTCACTAAATGGAGCAAGCAACTTCTGTTCCTCAGTGGAATCTGTCAGGCCAGTACTTCTGGCAAAGCTTGAGCTCACGTTGAATTCAGAACAAATTAACAGTGACCAAACATAACAGGTTTTGGATATTGTAATATTTATAGATTGTGGATTTGTCATTATTAAAGCAAGTCAGAGATATAATCATGTGATACAAATTGTGAACTGCTGGAAAGACAACATGGACTGCATAATTAGAAAATTAAAGTTGTTTTTCTGTGACAACAGTCAGAATCCTTAAATTACTTGACTATACAACAATATAGATGAGTGATGACATTTTTAGGAGAAAAAAGCACTATTAGCTCTACTGTTGGCTAACCATCTGCAGTGTGCTCATCACTTTGAGTTGGTTCAAACCAGAAAGGGGTGTGTCCAGTTTCCTGCCTTGGAGGCATCTGCCTGACATGGCTCACAGAGGGATCAAAGGTCTCTTTCAGACCAACCATCTGATGTGTTTTATCAGCATGATCAGATTATATTAATGTGATAATGTGTAAAAGCTAGGCATCAAATTGCCTTCCTGGTGATCGGTAGCAATAGAGGATTTGTACTTATACTGATGTAATTTCAGTGTTAGCAGACACAGGGTTGTGATAATTCCCAACGTTTTTAAGATAATTCTTACTAACATGTGAGTCAAGTACCTCGGTAAAAATAGAGTAATCCCATACATGTCACTTCTCTTGGCTTCTGCAGTGTCTGTCATCTAAAGTTGAGAAAACCACTGCCACTTCAAATTACACAGTTAGGCTGGTTCTGCATTTTCACTTTCTTGTGAAAGAACAACATATCAAAGTGTTTTAGGTTCAATGCACTTGTAGTTCCTCTTTTGATAGAGCAAGAGATACCTGGGGAAATTCTGTAAATGTCTGGTCTTCACCTTCCATTCCTGACAGGAAATCGTTGATATTGAGACTCAGGTGGTGTAGTTCTGTTTTCTAACACATATTTGTACTTTTTTTCGGTGATTGTCTTTGTTCATTTTTGTGTCCTGAATGTGAATGGAATAGGTGGAAAAACAAATTCCATTTTATGATATTTTTATTACTCCTCTAACATTTCCACATGCAGGTGTCTACAAGGGGCCGTCAAAACAAGAAGACCCAGTCTTTATTATCGTGTAACCGTAAAGCTTTGCGTTTGCCAGACAACATACCTGCAATTCATCTGCAATTTACTGAATACTACTTTCCTGACAACCCCAGTTTACCAGGTATCTGTATACTGAATTTAATTCTACTTTTATCTTTTTGTGTTCATATTTTAATTTTTGGCTTGTATGGTAAATATGTCAGCTTACTGCACAAATTGTGCTACAAAATGTCGGCATGTAGGCTTTGCATCTGCAGCAAGATGGGTGAGGAACAGGAGAGAAATGCTGAAAAGATAGACAGCGTGAGTTGTATGTAGGATGAAATGTTTCGGCTACAGTAAGGATGACATTGACCTAAAATAGGTACATTGTCAGCAGCATCTTGCTATTGTTGTACAGGTAAGCATGACCTGATTTGTTTGAGTATTTAAGTCAACACCACAAAGCTCTGTATTGTGAGCACAAAGCCACATCCGACTGCCATCCAAATGAAAACACTATTTTGGAATCCTTTGGCGCCATATGAGAAAGGTTCCAATTGACTGTTTCAGCTCTTTTTGAAATAATTTTTTCTTAGTTTTTTTCCCCATCATGTTGCAGCCCTAATGCAGAATGGTTGGTTGGAGTAGTTAAATACAGACCTCTTTGTTTGCTTTTGCTATTTCAAATTTACTTAACTAAAACTTGATCTGGTGCACAGTTATGAGCATTTACTGTAGAACTGGAATTTTTTTGTCTTTGCTTGTTGTTATTCATTGCAGTTCTGCGCTATATGTCTTAGTTGTAAATATTGGTTTAACAAAAACCTCTTAATGACTTGTATAAGAATCTCTTAGCAGAACATCTTATTTTTTCACTCTTCCAGTGCCCACCTCAAACCTGTATGTCCAGTTAAACAGCCTCCAGCTGTGTGTGGACCCAGCCAGTGTGCTGTGGATCAATCTGTTCTCCAGGGGTCTCCTGCACACACTGGACCAGGTCAAAGCTTTCTACCATTTGCAAGACAGCAACAAGGCTGAAGAACATGTAGATATTCGTATGGATGCAGCTCAACTGAAGGTGAATACACTGCAGTTTTTACATGTAGCACTTTCATTCTCTAACCAGAACTTGTATTTTGTGTAAAGGTCTCATGCTGCAAGTGTTTTATTCTTTTTTTGTAGCTAATAATTCCCCTGGATTCATCCATACTGGACCACCCAGAACGTCCACAGTCCCTCTCTGTTACTGTACCCCAGATGGCTCTCAGCAACACCCGACACTGCCCTCATGGCTCCAGAGCTGACCTCAGCAGTACCTGTGACAAGTTTGCCAGCTGCCCTTTCTTCCAGTACACACCGCCTTGCCCTTATCCCAGAGACCTGAGTGCCTTCCAGCCCATTCCTTCCACCTTCGTTCAGCACTCTCAAGAGGCAGATCCCCCACCTCTAGACAGAAAGCAGCTGCGATCCCAGGATGTCTGGTCTCTCAGTCTGTCCCGTGTTACACTAGGTTTCGATGGAGCACGGCGATTCCCCAAAGGAAAAACCCAGCCTTTTGTCGAGCCCTTTGCGATGTCTGTGTGGATGTGTCAGCCAGCGGCCTTTAAAAATGGCTCATCGTCTTCCTCCTCCAGTCCCATCACAACCCAGCAACTTTCCTCCGAGCAGGAACCTGATCAGAAAGAGGCTTCGCTTGCTTCTATCCACTTCCTGGCTCACACTATCACCCCTGTGAAGATGTGGCTCAACCACTACCAGTATGTTGCCCTGCTGAGGATGAAGGATGCCATGGCACGGCTGGGGGCAGAGTTAGGCCGGGATGTACGTGATGTTAAGCACGCTCGTGGCCAGAAGACAAAAACAGCTACAGTTTGCTTTGGCCTTCTCGTGGACTCAGTGGAATTAGGTCTGCTTTTGCCTCCGGTCTCCACAGAGCCAGAGGAGGAAGTTCCCCACACTCCAGAAACAGACAGCCCCAGTATGACGGACTCTGACATCTCCCCGACTCATCACTCTGCCATGCTGGAGGACAGCAGGTTAGAAAACGGCATCTCCTCCATCAATACAGCTGCGTTTGATCAGGATGAACAAGATGGAGCTGTGGAGGAGGCCTATGAGGCAGTGGAGGAGGGGCTGGAGGACAATGAATTGACAACACAGGAGGAAACCTCTGTTCTCTCGCCTCCCCTCTCGCCCGGACAGTCTCCGGCCCTCTCCCGTGAGCCGTCCACCTTTAGCTTGGAGGGAGAGCTATCAAGCGCCATTAATGTCACTAAGGATGTGACCAAAGATGCCATTAGTGCCTCCCTGGACCTGACCAAAGGGGCATTTTCAATAACAAAAGACGCCTTTAGCATGCTGAGTCGCGGCTCAGGGATGAGCAAGTTGTTCAGTCCACAGGCAAAGTAAGTGCTCGCTGTCTCCTGCTGGGCTCCAGGCAACATAATAGTGCTTATGTTACAGGAACCCACAGTGTGTTCCCCATGCTTTTACTGGCTGTGCTTTATTGAGTGTGTGTATATCTGTGTGTGTTCAGGGAACAGGTTCAACGTTCAGAAGAGTCCTTCCCCTCTTTGGCTCCCAGCCTGCGACACCAATCCATAAAGCAGTCGCCTTCCCAGCATTCCTTTGATAGTGCTATCTTGGATGGCAGCCTACCTGACGAAAATCTCTCCATGGATAGTGATCTCAGTGACAATTTTGTTGTTCTAATGGACTCAGGTGTGTAAATGCTAGTGAATTTCTACAGAACTTTGTCTGAATTGCACAGTTGACATCTGCTATAAGTTTGTGTGGTGTTATCCAGAATCAGGTATGGAGTCCATGCGCCCCAACAACACGCCTGTAGGCAGTCGAGGCAGCCCAGCTCCAGGTACAGAGGGAGGTTCATCAGCTGATCTCAGCAGCTCCCTGTCCCAAAGTACCGAGGACGTTTCTCAGGACATGGTGGGCTACTATGGAATTACAACAAATTTTATGCTTTGATTTAATTAGGTTTGCAGTGTTTTTCTGAACAAACTAATATCTCAATAATTAGATCAATTCAAAATGTAATTTCAAATCTAAATCTGCTGTTTACTTGTGATGCTGTTGTTTGCAGTCCTCTGTGTTGTTACTGATCCTGAGTGGAACAGCTTGTACCTTGGAAGTAAAGGGAGAAGACCAAGTTGTGGCTTTCCAAGCACAAAATCTGACCCCTGTCCAGATGGGTAACGTCAGGTTGTCAGACGTGTTGACTGGTCTCGTACAAGGTACAATGGATTGTTGCTGAAACACCCTTTAAGGCCTTTACACATCAATGCTACAAATCTAATCATTTGTCTTTGTTTTCTAATCAAATACTGTATTGTTTCTGGTTGCCTTGTCAAAAGGTTACTAATCATTATCAGGAAACGCCTATATTTAGATTTGGTTTGTGTTGTGGATAAGCTGAAGTAGATGGGCAACAGAAATGTTAATAAATCTGATCTGTAGTTTCTTTGGCAACTCGAATCTCAGCATTTTCACATGAACTTATCATTGCAGGCTGTGAGAGTTGGCATTATTAATCATAATGTTGCGAATTAGTAGTTGCAGCAACAGAATATGCAGTTTAAACATCACAAGAGCATACAGGATACGGCTGCAGGGTAAAGTCGCTACGTGTCCTTCATTTGTACCTTTTCTCTTTTTGTTTCTGCAGCTCCAGCTGAATCAGTCCAGAAGCAGGACAGGCAGCAGAGCAGGGACTCTCCAGTGCTGTGCATGCAGGCAGAGATGGGCCCATCTGCAGCTCGACGCTCTGCCATGGCTGAGTCACTGGGCTTTGTGGATATGAGAGTGCAAAACTGCAAGGCACAGCTACTAACCTCAACAGTGACTAACATCGGCCCTTTTCTGGAAGATGAATTCAGCATTGATGGTCAGCCAGTGAAGTTACACATGAGCAATGTCACCATTACGATGAAGGTAGGGCGGTGCACTTTGCATTTAATGATTACAACATGTAAGCACAAAATCTTTTGCAATTTCAGTCTCAATACTTTGCACCTAGTTTAAATATGAGCATTTTTCCTCATAAAAGAACTCCACTGGATTACTTAAGACCTCAACCCTGAAGTTTTTTAGAAAAAGAAATACTAAACCATCATATGTTTTACTTTGAACATGGCTTATTATCATTTTTTTTAAATTAATTTTTGTTTTACCTTATTTTTAGGATGATAGTCCTAAAATCTACCCTACAGCCCCTCAACCTGTCCCAGCCACATTCATTATAGATCAGCTGCTCCTTGAGCGCGGTGATGATGGCATCATGAGAGTCAAAGGTGAGCAGAGGAATCATTTCTTTTTCAGCCTAAATGTTCTTCACCTTGAAAAATTCAACACTTGTCTGTATTGTGGATACACGCAATTATCAGCAGGTTCATGAACTTTAAAACCACAAAGGCTTAAAGCATTAGCTGACACAGCGTTACAGAAAGTTGAACAGAAAGTGATCATCACCGTTTCCCTTCTGATTTGCAGCTGAAGGGACAGACCCTAAAGCCTCAGCAGGTGTTCTTGTGGCTGGCTCTGACCACCCCAATGGTTCCAACTCTGTCCAACAGCTGAGTGAGGTAGGAAGGAACAAGCTGTAACATATACTGCGTATGCTTCACATTAGTGTGTCTGTGGCCATGATATTAGAAGTATGAGGTCAGAACTGTGACACGTAGAATTTTTTCAATAGAATATGTTGAAAAATGTGAAAAAATTGCCAAAAAACAGTTCTGCTGATTATATGGTTGCAATGTGATCATTTCCAGACACAATTCATAAAAAGCAGAAAACACGGTTTTACACGTATATTGCAAAAATTTGACATCAAAAATGTGTTGGACCACCCAGTGTTGATTAAATATATTGCAGACCATTAATCAGATTTGTACATTATGATGATTTCCTTTTAACCAAACTCAAAAACATGACTGTATAAAGACATACAAACATACTAGTGAAGAGAACTTGATTTGAAATTAAGTTCATAGTCTCTGATTGTTATTGTGCTGACTATTTCTACACCTAACTTTATTCCAAATTTGAAAAGTTGTACATAGCAACATGTTGCAAAAACATCTGCTACAATACAGTAGTAGCTTTGTGTCTGTATCACAGTTACAGCCAAGAAAGAAACAAACACAAGCGAGTTTTGGTTTGAGTGTTGAAATGTGTATGAAATTAGTAATCAAACAAATCTGAATCAAAATATGCTTGCAAGCAAAGTTGGTGGCCTAATACTGACACTGTATTAATCGTAATGCTTTGAGTACAGTAACTCTGATATACTTTTATAAGGCTTTAGGTTTTATGTTTCTTTAAATTCTGATGGTCAGGTCAAGAAATTCCCACCTCAGCTGAGTTAGATTCTCAGTTCTTGCTCATGTTTTAGATCAGCAGTAATCGGCTCTATCCCTCTTAAATACCACTGTTCCACCGGTGTCCTCTTACTTTTCAAGATAAACAAAGCAGAGATGTGTCTATTTACACAGGACTATGTAGTGGTATTGTAATTACACCTGTTGCAGTCCGTCAGAATCTGATATCAGCCCACATGGTGTGTAGCACCCAGCCAAAGCATGCTTTAACCGTAGCTAACCACTCCAATAATTCTGCCGTTGCAGAGTCAAACACTGGAGTCCCAGCTCTGTGGCGTCCAGGCCGCCCTCACACAGGCCCTCAGAGAGAGAGAGCGCCTCCTTGTGGAAGTCAGGAAGTACGACCCCACATTTACTCTGTGAGCCTCTCTGACCTCTGAACCTGTCGCTGCTGAGGAATGATGATGGGATGGGGAAGGCTGAATGTCAGGTACATACACAAAGTATGTCTCAACAATGGACATGTTTGAAAAGAAGATGAACCCAGGCTGTGGCTTTGGATCATTTCCCCATGGTGCATCACACATTAATGAGATTACTAAAGAGCCTCTAAAACAATTACTGAGAGGGGAACTTAGTAAACTAACTTATAGGTACATTAACTGTGCAATTTTTTCAACTGGCAGTCTAAATATTCCTCGCTTCTGTACAAAACACAAATGATCTCATTCAAGTGTGAACAGTAATCTCATTATGTAGTTTCAGTGTTTATCACACAGCATGCAAGGTGATCAAGCTTTAATTCTCTCCAGTTATTTATTTGTGTTATGTCGAGCACACGCCAAAACCTCCTTTCACATGCACTGACACTGCCAGACAGTTGCTACTCCATCAGTCACTCCTTTGACAAATGTTGCTGTCAAGCATGCTTTGTGAACAGTGCTGGTTTACATGTAGCACATTAACAAATCAGCAGTCATAGAGGTAGACTAGATACAACAATGTAGATTACTTCTGTTGAGTGTAAAGTAAGAGACCCGTGTGTTTCTTTTCATTTTAAAGTATTGTCAGTTGTTCAGAAATGTGTTGGAAAAACAATGCACTTTTTTCTTTAACAAAAAAAAAAAAAAAAGCAGATCTCACTGCTTTCATGGAGAGACAGATGCATCTCATTTCCCCCCTTGGTTGCTTTATCACCAAGGTGGAAAGGTGACACTTTATCAAATTCTTACCGTTTTCACAAAGCGGGTTGAATCATTCCCCAGTGTTATTTTTATTCGTTGAGTTGTGAAATGATTCTTCTTTTGTACTGTGAATCGATGTGCTCTGTGGGTGAATGTCCACTAAAGACGACAGGCCTTTTCGATCTCTCCCTGGGTTGTGGAGAGCAGGTTGCACAGTAGCTTCAGTATTGTAACAGGGTTTGTCCGTTCATTATAATTCTGTGGTCTAAAGAGGTTTGGGATTACACCAGCTACCAGAGATCTAATGCTTGATCTTCTTTAAAACGTGTTTTGTAGCTTGCCAGGAAACGACTCATTCTGATAGTGTTATTACCTCTGTGCTCATGTATCATGTACAGTAGTCAGACATCATGGACCTAATGTCCATTCTTTATTTTGTTTTACTTTTGTATATTTATGTTTGTGACAGTGTGTTTTGTTTTTTTTTTTAAATCTGAAATACTACAGTGTACTGAAGCCATATCAATCAAAGAAAGTGATTTTTCCAAAATCTGTGGTACTGCTAATTAAATGTACATTCACCAGATTTAGTGCAAAAACTGATATTTTCAATATTTTTAATCCTGATGTACTGCGGGTTCTATCTATCAAGCCTATTACTAATTTAAATACCTGTCACTTTGTTTCATCCATGTATAAATCTGTTTAAATGCATGGATTTAAACAATGGTGGATTTGTTCATCAAAGAGACTGTTTCACAATATATTCATTTTATGAATGCTCCTCTCTGTCAGTTGCATTTTATCTACAAGCATTCTACTGTTAAATCAGTAGTTTAGCATCTTGCTTTTGGCGGCACGTTATCTATTTTAACAGCTACAAAGCTGTTACTGTTACAGAGATCTTCTAGTTTTTCATTATGGTCCCAGGGTACTTGGGAGACCTCTGGTGGCAGAAACTTGACAGAGTATGCTCCATTTAAAATATTATTTATCATTTTCTTTTTAACCTGTGGTTGCCTTGCAAGCTACGAATGACACATTTGCATTCTTGAAGCAGAATGTAATCTGTTTAAGCAATAGAAAGACTCCTTTAGTTGAAACAAAAATATAACAAAGAACAGTAACACTACACATTTTTAATGTGGAATTCAGTTCTTGAAATGACTAATTACCGACCAGGTTTTAATGTTTCCTTCAGCTGTATGTGAACTCAAAAAATCCTCAATTTGTTGGTGTAACAGAGCAGAGGTGCTGCCCTTTGACCTCAGTATCACTTGTAAATGTGATGTTTTTCTTAGCTTCGGTGTTTGTGTTTTTGCATGACAGTAGATACGTTGGTATAAAACTGAGCGTGTCATGTTGGATGCAACATGTAGCTCTGAAGCTTTCCCAGTGTCCTGTTCCTCAGTCAGGCCTCAGTGTTAAGTAGCATCTCTGTTCCACTGACCAACTGGTGCTTTGAGTTGAACCTGCTAATAACCTGTTACACTAGACTTCCTTTGCTCTCCAGAGCCGGCCAGGGTTTCCATGACAACATAACTCTTACTCAGTGTGCCATGCAAAGAGGAGGAGATGGACGGAGAGTGAAGCAAGACTCACTCCAACGTGTGCTGTTCCCTCTAGATGCATGTACTGAAGTGAAGTTGTATCGTTTATGCCTTGTGGATTACTTGCACTCGTGAGTTAAATTCACTGGAAATTGCACTTGTTAAAATGTAAATCACTTCAAAGGGTTGCAGAGGAGTCATTGTGAAATCTTTTGAAGTGATGCAAACATTGGGAGACTGTGGACAGTATTTTTTTTTGTCAGTTGTGTAGAATTATATTGAATTTTTTATTGTTTTCATCACCTCATTGAGACTAATATAAAACTGGTTCTGTGAACCAAAGCTAGTATGTAGAAAATATTTTAAGTGAAAAAAAATAAATGATTAATTGCTCAACACATTTTGGTTGTCCATGTATGATTTAATAGAAAATCCACGTTTTCATATAACAGTCTACTGCATTCATACTTGTGTCATTTCAGAATATACAGAACCTTGTACGTTCAAAGTCTCATGTTGGGTATTTTATGACTGTGATCCATCATATTTGTGACATTAACCTCAATAGAAAGTTACAAATTTCCAAGTGAAGCAACCTAAACCTAAAAAAAATTACACTAAGTAGTTTGAGTTCAGTTTTTCAAGAACCACTTTTCCAATTAATCTCTAAAAAGGTTCAGTTGTTGGAAAAATGTGATTGAGTGAGTTATGATACAGGAAGGATCTTAAAAAGGATATGACAATTTTTTTTAATTTCAAGAAATAAAATGAAAATCCTGTGTGCCTGTATAACTGTAAAAAGAAAGAAAAAATTTACATATTTTGAACCCATCGCAAATTCATTTCACCAAAAAAGTAAACTAGTTGAGGCACAAGAACAAAACATTTAATTTTTTTTAAGTATAAAACTTGTGGCATTTGTAAATATAATACATGAACATGATTTAACACCATTGAAACTGTGCGGCATGAAGCATTTACCTTGACAGTTCAGGGTGAGTGGCCGGTCTACTTTTCAGCTTTAATTCGCAGCTTTCTTGACCATTCTTCAATACTACAGTTGCTGAGCTTGGTCGCTTAGTAGAGAAGAGTCACAGCTTATTTGGCTGCAGTGGCTGCAAGTTTCTCACACGTGATGCACCACTTATTAATCACCACCATCCTCATAATGTACAGTGCAAGTGCCTCAGTGAAAGACAATGTTCTTGTACTTGGTGTTGGGAATCTGGTCTCGGCTCTTCAACCTCCTCACTGCTTCTCTCATATGTTTGGGCTGCAGCGGTGGTGTGTCTCCCCACTTCTCACAAACATCTAATGCTGCAACGGCAAAAGAATTTTTTTTTTTACCTGTACAATACTAAAATTGAAATTGCAGAGGAAATAGCTCCATTAAATAGCTTGTACGTTTCTGTTTGTTTGATCTGAAAAGTTTCTGTTCTGTAAAATACTCCACTCACCTTCCTCAACGATTTCCCCAGCAAAAACTTTGGCAATACCAGACATTGCAATCACCACATTCTGGGACACTGATGATCCTGTTATGGACTGGATCAGCTAGAACAGATTTTATAAAAAAGACATCATAAAAGTCATCATAAAAGTAAGTGGATTCTAAAATGCTTTGTCAGTTTTCATAAACAGCTTACCCTCTTAATGGCAGCCTTGGGGAAGGCAGAACGTCTGTACATCTCATAGCGATTCAGCTGCTCTTCAGAAAAGGACGACACCAAAACCCTTAAAAACATAACAAGCACAGAGGAGGATTGTGAACTTTAACAAAATGTGACTTCAAAGAATTAGAATGACCTTGTGTGAGGTTTAAAATGTCAGCCTTACTGCATCTTTTGGATTTCATCTTCATCAACCTTGTGGCGCTTCTCTTTTTTCTTCTCTGGTTCCACCTTCAGTCTTTTGGAAGAAGGCTGGCCGGAGGGTCCTTCTTCCTCATCTTCTACTGCTGCTGTTTCCTTGACAGTGAAAGACGAAATGTTTAAATGCTTCTATGAACAATGAAATACCTTCTAGTAAAAACATAATAAACATGCAGTGTGAAAAAAAGCTATATTTTTGAAAAGATTTTCATTTTCAGATTTGTCTCTGGCTAATTTTATACACATACATGTTTAATTAATAGATATTTTAATGTACCTTTTGTTGTAATAAGTTGCTGCTTTGAATTCTAACATAATCAGTCCATTGATTAAGTCTTACATCCGCATACAGTATAAGGTTGATTATCAATTGTGACTTGTGGAGTAAAGCTACTGAAAGATTTATTGGCACCAGTATAAAAAATACTAAGAATACCAGCACTAGCCTCTGGAGTAAACCTAGTGTAATCATTTAGTAGTAATTGATGAGAAAAATATGATATGGTTCCCACTTTCTTTTTTGATGTAAGGAGAATGAATGCCCCACATCTCACCGGTTTAACCTCCTGTTTTGGCTGATCTTGCGAGGCCAACTCTTTTTCATCTGCAGGTTTTTCTGAGGCAGATACATTTTCTGTTTCCTCTGATTTAGGATGCTCTTCGTTAGCAGAACTTGTTCTTTCAGGTGCACCCTCAGACTTTATCCGTGCAGGATCTGCCATGGTCCCTCTAACGCTTTGTGCCAACTTCAGATTCTGCAAGTATCAACAAGGTAGTTGATCAGATGGGAACGATTAACAGTGCACTACCAATTCTGGAGCGAGCTACAAATCGACAAAGCTAATATTTATTAGCTGCATGTAAGTTTTTATTTTAGTTTCAAAACCCTGACAAAAACCACATACGTTCGTGTGAGTACATTTTGGATTAAAAAAAAGTGGATAAAATGGGAACACAGCATGCACATACCTTCTCTGCAGCTAGGCGTCAACAAAGCAGCGGCAATAACCGAGCTAACTTTGGAGTTAAGCTAACTTTAAAACAGTAACTGGAGGCTAGCACATAGCGCAGTTATACTTTTTATCCTCGTATGTTTAAAAAAATAACAACGGTCAACGTACTTGCTGTGAATTAAATTAATGTAAGTACTGAACTTAAACGGAATGATAGCATCCCAAAGCTAGCGCTCTCAGCGTACTGCTAACACAACATCCGTATTTCCGTTTCCGTTTTGAACGAACTTTATTAACATTGCTAACTGTGATTTAAGCAAAACATCTAACGTGTAGAAGTATCGAAAACAGGTTTTTATGTGTATGGTACGCCATAATTTTTTTTAAAAAACATAGTAGTTTGATATTATTATAAGGTACAAAACACAAACACGTTAGAAACTCCAGTTACAAATCAGTTAGGGGGACTATTTCCACTGAAATTATCAGCAAACACTGTATACTGACACCAGTCACTGATTAAAGTCATTATAGTGTCGTTTCTTTCTAAAGAAATTACCTGTTGTTATACACATGCATAAAATAAAGTAATTTTGATGCAATAACAGCATCTATATGTAAAGGCTTTAATCACTGTTAGATAAAAAAAAATTGCAGCTATTTCAACCAGTAAAACCAACTGGATTAGTTACAATCCAAAGCACATAACAGATGAAATAATGTTCGGTGCTAGTGGGTGACAACCAATCTTAATGCGAGACAAGGTTTCAATTTTCGTGACGTGTGAAAAGAGACAGAAATGCTGTGAAGTCTTGATTAAAGCGGGGCGCATAGTCACCATAGGTGGACACTGAAATTTTAACCATTTTTTCTTCGCAGCTCTGTCATGTGACAGAGTCAGAGTGAAGAGCTTTTTTTTTTCTTTTTTTTAAATCCAGCCTGAAATTCCTAATTAGTTTAACATCTGGACTCTGAGTCTGCCACTACAGAACCTTACCCATGCTGTCTTGAAATCATTTCTGAGAAGCTATGTGTTTCGAGTCATGGTCTTGCTGGAAAACAAATCTTTTCCCAAGTCGCATTGTGTCTTAATGGTGTAGTTATAACCAGTATGAACTGATTCACCAGTGACTGGACCCTCCAGATCCAGGTGTCCTTATGCAACAATCACTCGAGACACATTAATTACGCTCAGATGATCTTTATTTCGCCTGTTGTGTGACTAGCAACACCGGTTGGCTGCACCTGTGTTGAATTTGATGAGTCACTTTAAAGGTGATAAATATTTATGTAATATATTGTTTCACATTTTGTATTTTAATTCAATTGACATGTTCTTGGTGATTCTTGTTAATAATCAGAAATAAAATCAGAAATACTTTATTGAGAGTAAGATAGATAGATAGATAGATAGATAGATAGATAGATAGATAGATAGATAGATAGATAGATGCTTTATTCAGAAAACTATTTCCTAAAAATATAAACATAAGTAGAAAAATATGTCCTAATAATATAAACATAAATAGAAACAATATAAGCATAAATATAAAGTGTGCATTTCCTAAGAAAATAGAGTGCAAGTTTACAGTGTAATAAATAGTGTGTTATTGCACAGAAATACGTAGTGATTGCCCATTACTGATAAATTAGTTAACTGCCTGCATTTAAAAATAATGAGTCCAATCTGACTATTGGCTCAGAATGTCTCACCCTCTTAATGAGGAGTATTATATAATAAAAATATTTTTGATGAATGTGGTCAAAGCATACATTTCCCTTTTTTTCTCATTTATGCTGACTAACTGTAGATGAAGCGATAACGCTCATAACACACGATTAAAGGGCTAGGTTTGGAAATGTGTACAAGTTACAGTAGAGCAGATCTTTTTAAAAACTGGATGGGATAAAGTAGCATGTCTGCCTATTCATGTACGGTGTATCCCGCCGCCATCTTGCTTTATTCCATCCAGCTCTTGTCTGCAGCAGCTCGGGCGGCGGTGGTTGGGCTTCTCTCTCTCTGAGTGTGTGTGTGTGTGTGTGTGTGTGTGAAGGTTTTCGGATTGGAGATGCAGAAAGAAAGGGCAGTTTCAAGGAAGTGACGGACGACGCTCGGGGGACTGGTCAGAGGAAGTTTGTTCGATGCTGGTGCCGAGCCGCTGAACCAAACTTTTCCCCCTTGAGCGCCAGCAGCACCGTGGACCGGGACGGACGGACCCAGCGGCGGAGGGGAGCTTTTGTTTCCTCCTCCTCACACCAGCAGGAGTAACTTGAGGCTGGGAGAACGAGGGTCGCACAGGAATTTCACTCCCACAAACCAAACCCCCCTTTTTCCTTCTTCTTCCCCGCGCCTCCTCTGGGCTTTTTTTTTTCTTGGGTACGCGATGGGGAAGGAGCAGGAGCTTCTCGAGGCGGCTCGGACGGGAAACCTGGCCGCGGTAGAGAAGCTTTTATCCGGAAAGCGACAGTCCGCTGGCGGATCGTCTGGGACCGGTGGAAGCGGCAACAGCGGCGGCCACGGCGCCTCCTCTCATCCGCTCTCCAGTCTGCTCAGGTATGGGGAAGGAGGAGGCGGCTGGAACTAACTGGGAGACCATTCAGCAGCCTCAGTCCGTGTCAAATATTGTCTAATCGTTTGCTGTTACAGCTTTCAGTGTGTCAGATATGCTCGGTTGGGTTAACACAGTATTGTTTCTGCGTTGCCAAACAAACAACCCAAGCCAGCGCAGAGACAGAGGCAGAGGCATGCTTCTTTGTTAGCCCACAGCTCCTGTGTTCCTGCCACTTCTACTGTAATGTGCATAAACGGCCTGGGAGGCAATTATGCAACTTAACTAGTGAAATCTGCAACAAAACAACCCGAGAGCTCCGTAGAAACTGGTACAAATGCATTATTAATAGCTTCCTCACAGTCTAGATCTTAACACTCGCTGGTGAATTTGGAGTATGAAGCCAGATGTCAGAATCAGATTTTCAAGAAACATTATTTTGCCATTTGGCAATCTTTATCCAACAGCCCTAAGCATGGGTCTGCATTTATTATCCTCAGGTGTGTGGGCATACAGCAGGAGCATGTCATTTATATCACTGGTCTCAGAGGGAAGTCCTGCGTGAGGTTAACATTTGATGTGGTTTTTCACATCTGTTGAAAGACCTTCTGTGTAAGATTAGACAGGTTTCACTGCTCTTTCAAGGTTTTCTCTTCTCATTGATGTTTCCTCTCCTGCTTTATTAGCTATAAATCCTGGGTTCATATTAAAAAAGCAAAGTTCAGTTACTATAAAACGTCCGTCACTCTCCCAAGATGCAATCTGTGCATACTGCGATTTAGAATGCATGTCTAAAGAACATTTGCCTAAAATTAAAGACACAGATAAAGGCTTGAGTCTTCAGTTTATGTAAACTGAACATTGCATAAAATTTCCCACCATCTTATAAAAAAACAGCTACTTTTAACTTAGTGCAGATGCGGGTAATATTAAGGTGACGTAGATCTGATAAGTTCAGAATTTCATTTTGTCCTGCAGATGTTATCTGAATTATAGGCTTACCACAACAGGATTGTTGATTTTCCCCAGGCTGAAACATATTGTTCTGGATCCATGAAATGCACTTTCATAAACTTTGTACGGTTGAGAGAGAGAGGCTCTGTGCGATAAGCCTTATTAGCACTCACCAAGAAAGAAAAGAACAGCTTCGTTGTTGTGAAAGAGTCAACTCCTTAACGGTATGTAGGGTTCTATATGCCTGTGGAAGTATAGCTGGTACACTTGTTAGGATAAAACTGACAGCCAGGCTAAGTGCTTAATGTCAGAGGGCCATAAGTGGCCCATCTTCACACTTATTTTATAGCTGAGTGTATGCAGGTGAACATCTGTCAGTCTATATATAACACTGCTCCTTTGGGAGCCCTGCTGCCGGCCGCCTTCATCTAAGGGAGAAGTGTTAAGGCGAAGTTCGAGGTGATGCATCACAGTGTTTCTTAGTGCAAATTGCACTATGTACTCAGGGTAATTACATTAAACCTTCTAATCAGAAATCCAATTCCGAGATGTCATGCAGTCAAACCTGACTCCATCTCTTCCTCAGACTGAACAGTCCATTGTGTCATCTTTTCTGTCCTGAACCATCAGCGTTTGCTAACGACGACTCTGGGAAATTATTGGCTAGACTTTATAGGACATGAAGTAACTACTGGTGCATAGATCTAAAAAACGTTGTTGCTTGTGGACACCTGAACTTATAGGACAGGCTCTTAGAATAGAACAGGTGGTAAGAGTATTGACCGCAGGGCAGCTTGGGGGATAGTTGTTATTGTGTATGACATTTGATTTAGTTTGCATAATCAAAATGTCAATATGTCTGAGGGCATCACAGTGAAATGCTACAGGCTGTGGGTTTGTGTATGTGATTGTTTTTCTCCTTTATCTCATTGTGACTTATTCATCATCTATTGTTAGAAAGTGTAGGCCTGTAATCCTGTCAGGGGAGATTGGATCTGTGGTGAAGACTGCTGTCTATAGTCAGTTGTAGTCTATGCTGGTTGTAATGTCAATATATGGAATGAGATGTTTGTTATTTACACTCCTGCTGCGTTCCACGTGCATTACCTTCCACTCGTGTAATAAAAGTTCTTCATAATTTTAGTTTTTAGACTTTTTTCTGTAGTAGCAGCACTTTAGGCCTTCTGTTCCAGTTGTAAACAACAGTAGCTTCCTGTTTATTGTATAGATTAAAGCAGGCTACCCAGAATGATCTAATCTACTTCATTACTGTTCTTTGAAGGTGTGCAATGTGTGTTTCCACTAGATTTTCAGTGTTCTTGCTCTGGAATGGGACGCATGTTAAGACATGCAGTGTTTTTGTAACTAGGCCGTTGTACAGCTCCGTTCTGCGGAATGTCTGCTTTCCCAGGAGGCTGCATCCCAGCCGTTGCCATGGAATAGACACTGACCTCGGGATATTTAACATCACTGCTGCCCCATACATTTGTTTTCATGGTGCTCCATTAACACTGAATAAGCTGGGCAGGGCTTCCTCAAGTAGTAAGGTCAGGGGGTAACCTTGATAGTAACAGCAAAGATGTGGCTGCAGCTTTTTGATGCAGAAGTAAGTTTGATGCATTCATACTTTTTGTAGGTCATATTGGCATCTATTTCAAGGCTTATTTTAGGGCACAAATTTGCTATTTTTTGTTCTCCGTACTGTCGTTTTTGTCAGGGGCCCCACGACCCGTTTTGATCCCAGAAGAGTAGGGGAAGAGCTCATCACTAGCACTTCCTGGCCCAGGTTGTCCAAACACAGGCAGCTGCTGCATTTGGACCGGAGGTAAGACAAGTCCCTGGCAGGGAAAGTGCCTGCCCACTGAGGGGAAATTAACAGAGGAATGCATGGAGTCCTGGACAGACGCTCTGAGAGCTTAGCCAGATGAGGGCTCGTCTCCCAGCTTCACAGCCATGTCCTTTGTCCTACTGACAAAGCCTAGAATGGTGCTTTTCATATTCATATCAGTAGCAAAAGACCATTCCAGGGCTTTTCTATACTTTTAGTTTTACAGAGAAAATTGAGCTGTCATTTGGATAGAATCGGACCACCTATTAAGAAGACTCTGCTTATTTAAACTAGTGTTTTCTTATACAGTAGAAATAGGAAACATTAGCAGTCCCCACAAAACAAGTGGTGCTTTTGAGATGTTTGGAGACAAAGATTACTTTAAGAGATTCACAAAGGTCTCTTGAAATGTATTCTCTCTATTCCATGTTTTTCAATGTACTAAATACTAGCGAGAAAAGCATTTCTACAGTATCAGTTTGATGACTTGGTTAGCATTTTAAGAGGCTTGGGCACAACTCCAAATCATTCCATCCCATTTCATCCGCAGTTTCTGGCTCATCCCAAGCAGACCCATGCTGTCAGACTGGTGTCAGCCGAGAGGATATCTGCTCTGTGAGAACCAGCACACGCTGTCCTTTTAAAAACAAAATTCCCTCTAGCCTCTGCTTTTATTAGGACCTGTGTGCATGTATGTGTGAAGGTGCACTGTGGGGATGCTGTGTATACAAATGACAGGCTCACAGCGGGGTTCTGACACTCATTCCTTAGCTGCGCTTCACAGAAGCGAGAAGTTCATGCAAACTGTCTCACTGCCCACAGTTTGGGCAGACAGACGGCATTAACTAGACATTTTCTACCATTTCTACCCAACTGGCAGGGACCTCAGATCAAATCATCGTGAGGTAAAAGCCGGGCAAACAGCCGCCGCACCAGTGACATTTCATCATTTGTTGACTTTCGATCTGAAAGAAACTGTATCTGGTTCAAACCAGAGGGAGCAGTGGTAGCTGAGAAATCTAACACCCCCATGTTAGCATTCCAGGAGCATCTGAATTTGCGATGCTGTGCTCTGCACGTTATGTTTACGCCTCATGTTTGTGTAGTCTGAGAAAGCAGGCAGAAAGACACTTAGTAATGATGAATTCCACATCTGTGCATGTGGGGGAGCAGAAATTGACAGATACAGTGTCCGTTGCATGCAGTAGGTAGCCCTCTTTACTTTAAACTAATGGTGGTAGGCTAAAAATAGATTTCATCCAAGTGGGTCAGGGGTTTCTTGATTAGTTTGTCAGAGAAAAGATTGCTTTGAAGTTGTCTGAAATAGAAAATACATCTTGTAAGGATGCCAAGCCATGCTGATAATGCCAATAACTTTATTAAAACATTTCACAACATTATTATCGCTTTCAATGTTAGTCTCTCTTAGTTCTGTTTTCTAAAAGAAAATGCTTATTCACAGTTTCAATGTCTGTGATTCCTTCATGAAAGAAACAGAAAGTTGATATGAGAACCACAGCAATGCACAAACACGTTTACTGACAACGATGTGTGCTTGTTTATGTGAACTCTATTTCACCCCTCTCACTGAAAACCTTATAATAACAAATGAACAAATGGAAGAGATAAGGCTGCTGAGGTTGTGGTGTATCTGTGTGTGTGGTGTCTTTTTAGGATCCATTTATAGGAAGAGGTACCACAGTGAGCAGAGACGTCGGGCATACCTTCGTCTTGTTCAGGCTACATGTGTTCACTGACTGATTGCAGCCCCCGACCCAGACATTTTCATCCGTCTGGCCTGCTGGCTGGCGTCGTCCTTTCTCTCCCACTCTGCTGCTCTCAGCAGTCTTCTTGCCCACCTGCTGGGCCCACGCCAACCTCTACTCCACCTTCAGACTTCAAACATGTTGTACTTGGAGCTGGAGTAATGGCGCTGCCCAGTATGTTGACACAGAAAGCAAATTAGCCTAGATCTTTTTAAAAATTTCCTTTTGCTTCACTGTTTCTCCATGTGGTGTAAACGAAACCAAACAAAGTTTTCTGGAACAGATTAGTCTTAGCACAACTAAGCAGATTGGCAATACAGTGTTGTTATGAAACACACTTCCATATTTACGCACGCAGCATATCAATAAGTTGAGAATGAGTGTAATGGGTCACAAAAAATCTCAACTTGAAAAACTGGTGTGCTTAAGTTTCATGATTACTTTGCTGATTGATCTTATGAACAAACTGAGAGACTTTACACAGAATCTTCAACTATGCAAACTAGATTATACAGAAGTCTATTTTAAAAAGTGGGTTGTCAGCTTATCTGAAAATAACTAGCCACCCGGCAGTATTTTAACAGAAAATGAAAATGAGCAAATGAGCATACTGCTCCGTGGATGTTAGTGTGAGCAGTCAGATCTGTTTCATTGTGCAGTAACGCCTGCTGTGAAATCAGTGTGGGAAATTGTTGAAGGACAGGCTGTGACTGGATGTGCTTTCCTTGTTTTCTCTCTCCATCTGATTCTTTCCCTATTGGTTTTCTTCTTTTCTTCGATATTCATGTCACCTTTTCAGCCTGTCACCAGCAATTTTCATGCCCATCATCTTGATTCTGCTGGATCCCATTGGACTGCTCTGATCATAGTCTTTGGGCAGATGCAGTTTATTCACACCTCCTGCTGCAACACAGTTGCACTGTGAAATGCTCACTATGGTGTGTTTATGAGCCATGAAAACTCAGTCAGGCTTTGACAAGACTACAACTGCATTAGCAAATGAGCTGCTGTACCTCTGTCATAGCTTCAGTACATTTTGATCTGTTTTAACTGGATCTGTTTTTGTTGCACTGAAACAAGATTCATATGATTCAGTAGCACTTGTTGAGATGTTGACTGTCACACACTGCATTTCTTCAATTTAGAGAGCCTTGATACCAGCATGACTCTATGCATGACAGTGTCAGCTGAGTAGTCTGTCCACCACTTTGGTCCAGACTGAAATAGCTCAACAACTACTGGATGGATTACCATGGATTTTTAAATAGGCACTCTTATTCCTCAAAGGATAAATTCTGTTTACTTGGTGATCTGTTGAGTTTTCCTCGATCCCAACCAAAAGGTTTGAAATTAGTGCTGGAGAAATTCTCGTAACATTTGGTAGAGACATTCATATCCCCTCAGTAGTCTCTGTAATATCTTTAGTGATCCCTTAACTTCTCAGATAAATCATTTATCCTTTCGGATATTCACTTTGGGCAGTACTTTGCACAAGCCTGAGCTGTACTTTGCATTACATGTGCACTAACAAAAAGCATGTTAACACATTAATCACCAAGGTAGATGACATTTTAACCACTAGACCTGGTCAGGTTAGCATTTAGCTCAAAACACTGCTGTGCATAAGTATAGTGACAAATGCCTGTTTCCATGGCTGTGACTCCTGTGCACACTGATGCCATGTGGACTCTTCAGGAGCTTTAGAAAATAAAAGCCTAACCATAAGTGATCAGAAGCATGAACAACATAAAGAAATCAATCAAGAAATTCTCCTGGCATCTAGTTTGAAGACAAGTTTTGCTATGAACATGCCGTATATTAGAACTCCATTGCTTAATTTGTCTGTCTGTGCAGTGTAAGTTGTAATATTGCTTCAGAGCTGTAGCTGTGCTCTCCTTTATGATGATCGTGTACTACTTACTTACAGTTGTAGCCCTTTGGTTCAAACCTGATATTTTGACATTGAGTGTTTTCATTCATTAACTCAGTGAGAGTAGTCCTCAGCAGGCCTGGAGGGCTCCAGCAGGTATGTCAGAGTCTGCCGAGGAGAAGATGCTCAGGCTGACTGTTTGGCAGCAGGGCATCTGGTTTCAACACCAGCCAGCAGTATGCATAATTAAGCCCAATTTCCCTTACGGTGGCTGACATGCGCCAGTCACTGCTGGGCTCATTGCCCTGGGCTAGACTAATCCCCTGGCAGTGTGGTCACACTGCTAATAGGCTGGAGGAAAAATCTGTTTATTTGACACTGGGTTCACACTCACCTGGGTTCTCATTTGCTTTAAGCTGCTACTGATTTCTGCCTTTCCTTTTCTCCAGGGCCACATAAATAAATATGCAATCATATATTTTGGTTCCACTGAGGTTATTATAGAATAAGTAGAAAATTTTACTTCAAGCATCTGGTAAACAAACATTAAATTGTATTAGTTATACAGTTCTTTCTGCTTTAGTAGGTACACTGCTGACCCCAAACACTGAATAGCTGATGCTCACTGAATAAAGAATTGGAATTAATTGTTTCAAACATGCTTTTATTGAGCAAAGTGCACATAAACATGTAGCCAATTAAACCAAATATTGAATTATAGAAGACATTATAGCTATAACAAATTAAGTTTAATTTCTCTTGCTGTTCCCTCTAAGATATTTTCTTCTAAACTCCAAAAAATTAAAAACATCATACACAGCTCACGTATCCAGGACTTCCATCTGAAGGGTCAAATGTTTGCATGAGTGTGAATTCATAGAGAATATATACAAACTTACGCTTATTCATGGCATTTCAGATATTCTTATATTGTTTTTATTGTTATATTTATTGTGCATATTCATATCAAAATAACAGACAATACCATTTTTTGGTGTCAGGTGTTGGAAACTGTTGATGCAAGCAATGTACTAAAAATATGGAACTAGTAATTCTAGTTACTCCAGATCATAATTGCTACAAAATAACAAGTTAGCATTTAGTAATTATCATACAAGATGTGCTCGTTCTGTTTTTGCCCGCCTGTCTAGCCAGGTTCATTCATATGTATGAAATACAATATACAATACAATATATATCTGTTTTATCTGCAACTATATGTCTAATTTGCATACACATTCAAACATGTTAGCTTCCTTGATTTATTTTTTTTGTGTTTGAGTTTCAAAACTGAAAACCAAATTCCAGTGTCTTCTGTATTAATTAGTGACTTCATGACATTTGGACTTAAGGAAAAACACAATAGAGATTTATGTTACAGCCTACATGTTTTGGAAATGACAGCCTTTTTAAAATCTCTTCAGCATGTGTGACTAATATCTGCAAACTAATGCAGACAATACATAAAAGAGAGAAAATATTATTATCCCTCCTCCTCTGGTAGTGGCTGGGCTTTATACAACACAAAATTACAGCCCCACAGAATCTCTTTCAAACTTAGGCTTCATCCCGCTGATATTCCCTCAGGCAAATTAAGGATTAGCTCAGCCTTTCAAACAGGAATTCCTCAGTCAGTTCCCATGAATGTGCCCCCTCCCAAACCAAATCAACTCTGTTTTGCCCATTGCCCCGCTCTGGGCCTAAGCCCCATCCCTCGGTTAGGTTGGTTGTGAGCCGTAGTAAGAGGATGAAGTGGATTGTCGAGCACCACTCTGACTCATGCCCTTGAGTGCCATGCTGCCAAAATGCTCAGGGGACGTAACACTTGTACTGCGCTTAAAGCTGCTGCTGCAGGCAGCTCTGGTAATAGCAAACCAAATACTGTGACAGTGAAAAATGTAATGAGCAGACATCTTCATTCCCTCTGCATGGAATGGATTTTGATAGGATTAATGAACTGATTTAGAACTAACTAGTAGAATAATGTGGCTTATGATGTATTACGCTCCTGTTTGGTCATGAAGAAGATATGACACAATTTTTATTTTTCTGGGCTGCATTTTTAGAACTTCTTTTAGTGATGACACATCAGAGTCATGAGTGATGAGGAGGACCACAGTGTAAAGACATCATGAATTTTAGCTTTTGCTCTAAATTGATGACTTGAAGTGTGAAAGGGAAATGTTGCAATATGTCTCATGGTATGTCTGACTTAATGGAGTTTTGTCCTGCAAAGCTTTTTTTTTTATACTTACAATAGAAATTGTTGTCAAAATTCTAAACTACAGTGCATTGAACACAAGATAAGCTAACACTGAATGTTTACTTGCATATGAAAATCAACGGGATGAAATCAAAAACTCATGTTAATTAGGTGCATAATCTTGCATCGCTCTGATAATTGTTACTGCCTTATGGCTGATTTTGTGAATTCTCCACGTGCAGTCACTGCTCTGTCCATGTTTATGATAATTTGTATAAGGGATTTTTTGCTCTAAGCAGTTACGTAACTCTTTTATCTAGGACAGCAACTAGAGGTCTGTTTCTGTCTCTGTTTTCCCTTTTGATCTGTTCAGTGGCCATGTATTAGTCAGTGTTGCTGTACCCTTTACTACAAATTTGGTTACTAGGAATCTAGAGGAAGCATATATATATATATATATATATATATATATATATATATATATATATATATATATATATATATATGTGTGTGATGGTGTCAGAGGTCATATAATTGTAGCTTACACATTTTCCCCTTGTCTAACCGAAATTTACCAGTCCCTGGACTTTCCTCCCACCACATTTTCCCATTCTAGTACTTCCTCCTAGCACTGCTTTTGATGTCCCATGACTTCGTGGCTGCCTGACTTAGTAAGATGAGACCCAGAAGGGCTTCTGCAAGAAATAAACAGCTTAGGATATGAGTGGTAGAGTGGTGCATCCCAGTGTGTCTATGCTCTGCCAGGCCCATTGTTCTGCAGGCTATAGAGCCCTCCAAGACACTTATTTGATGAGACGGCTCTGACTGTGTAATTGCAGTCTGCTCTGAGAGCTATTATGGGAGATGTATTTTAGGGGGGCAAAACAGCCATTACTGCGACAAAAACGAGCTGTTCGTTTGGAGCAAAGTCACACAGTAGCTGTGAAGCTGATATGAAGACGCTGAGGATCCTGCTGCCACACCTTGTACTCGCTGATTATGTTATGGATCAATCCTTATTGTGTCTGTGAAGGCGCTCAACTCCTGGAGCTGATGTTTAACTTTTATTCTACACTGAAATGACTTACAAATAGCCTGTGCTGCTGCTCTTTCTTCTGGTTCTCCCCAAAGGCTTCATTCATGGAAGTTCCTTGCTTGCATCAAAATTCAAGGCAGTAATAATTAATGAAGCTGTCCAGCTGTCAAACCAATATTTTGCATTTCAGACAGTTTTCTATTATATATCAAAAGTAAACAGTAGAAAAGCAAAGAATATTTCTAATCTCCTTTTAAAAAATTCTCTTCCATTTATGATTGATTCGCTGTGAGGCCCAACTGTTTTGCTCCAATTCTCTTTCTGTATGGCAAATGGCTCTGGTCTCGGATATTTGGTTCACTAGTGCTGGGATTTCCTCATCACATGATTTATTTAGAATGTGTTAAGGTCTTTCAAGAGAGCCTCACATCCCGTCCTGGCACTGTGTCTCACCAGACATCCTTTAGCTTCTTAAATTACTCCCTCTCGTCCTTCTTTGCCACCCCCTCTGTCATCATTCTTTCTCCTCCTCACCACAGTGCTCTTTGCAAATTAAAAGAAACAAACCAATCTGAGCTGACAGCTGAGTTCAGCTCAAATGAATGGGAGTGCTGGGCTAATGCTGGCCTACCTTACACTTTACCATGCAATGCTTTTTGGCTCTGTCCCAATACTGTTTTTTGCTTGTCACATTGCATAACAAAAGCCTGTTCCGCTTCAGGACTTGGACCAGAATACTCCAGATTTGGTTGCACAGGGTTACAGTAAACTGCTGCTCAGTGTGAAGGCGCTGCTTTGCCTTCCTGGTTTAATAGTGCTCTTGGCCTTGCGCTTCTTCATTCCTGCCATCTCATGTTTCTTCAGGGAGGAAGAGTTTGTGAAAGTACACTCCCACCTGTATGTGGACTAACTGCTGTGAGAGACTGAGATAGCAATCAGAACAAAGTCAGTCACACCCACAGATGGGGACTTTACAGGGGGATTTGCAGTGTTTGTTTGGTGTGAGATATGTTTGTGTCTGTTTTGAAGCCTAACAATCCTTTCTCATTCTGACAGTATCTGGAGAGGCCCCAATGTGAATTGTGTGGACAACACTGGATACACCCCTCTCCACCACGCCGCCCTTAATGGACACAGGTAGATCTGCGATAAATAACTTTGGGAATTGGGAAAGATGCTTGTTGGCTGCCTGTTTCAGCTCCCGTGTTTATTCTCTGCTTTAAATGAGGTCAGCCCTTGCAGACAGTTGTCCCTTGAGGAGGATAAAGCTATTGATTGGCTGTTTGCTAAGGCTGTGTGTATTTATTAGTGTGGTTTATGCTGTTGGCATTCTCTGACCTGCCCTGCCCTGTCATTCATCTGCAGCGACGTGGTGGAGGCGCTGCTACGAAACGAGGCCTTGACCAACATTGCGGACAACAAGGGCTGCTACCCTCTGCATCTGGCTGCATGGAAGGGAGATGAGCATATCGTAAAACTCCTCATTCACCAAGGACCCTCACACCCCAAACTCAACGAGCAGGTCTGCCTCTGCATTTGCTCTTCTGTGTTAGCATGCATGCATGTGTTTATTTTGGTCAGTCTGGCTACATCCACACTAATACATTTTGTATTATAGCGATTAGTGTCTGTTGTGTTTACACTTTACACCTATACACTATTCTGGCATTTTATGGCCCTGAAATTAGAGACTTTTGAAAATGCTGCACATAGTGCTTTAGTTAGAAAACTCCAGGATTGTGATTTAGTTCGAAAGGGCAAAAACATAGACTTTTGGAGGCAATGATGTAGATACTCATGTTTACTTTGGGATTAGAACTCAACTGTGACTCCATGCCATTCCCTGATTTGTCACCTGCCATTCACCTGATCGTTTTCTGGAAGAAAAGAAAGACATGAGCTTTGACAATCAGTGGTTAATTCAACGTAGATGTTTACACCAGCACTTGCATTCTCAAAATGTGTGAGTGGTCATTTAACCTACATTTTCACAAGTACATCATGCACGGTAATCATTTCTTATACTATGCTAAAACTGTTAATGCAAACAGAGATCGCTTTTGTTTCAAAGAGCCCTCATGAAATGAAAACGTATTAGTGTGGAATTAGCCTCTTGTGATTTTGATTTTGTTTGGCAAACATTACTACAGTACCATTGATATTTGACGTAAAAACAGTAATTCAGTGATATCGCCACTTAATTCATTTATTCTTCATTTTGTCAGTGTATATGTATGTGACAGACACATTAAGATCATACAGTAGCCCTCTTCTACTCCAATGACACTTTGCTTTTTAGCACATTTGTTAATCTCTGTTAGTGTCATAATTGCAGTTCTAATGGTTTAGTCAGCAGTAACAGGAAGTTGGTCATTTTCACAGTTGGTAAAGAGGCCATTTTTAGCAACAAAATGCCACGTAGAGATCTTTGATTGCAAAGTGAAGTTCAGCATGGCATGATCTACGTTTGGACAAGATGAATGTCAAAAAGAATGTAACCAGAGTGCATTAACCTCAGAGCATCATGAGTCTGACTTCTCCTTTGATAATGTGACACTTAAAGTGCTGTGGCACTGTGCTACTGTGAAAACTGCTTGTTTTCTCTAACCATTTTAACTCTTGTGTTTGATTTGTTTTGTTTGGTTGCTTACTGCACCGACAGCCTCCAGACCAAAACCATCTCTGGCCTGTTCTGTTTGGGATGAGGAGAAATGACCCATTATGAGCTTTGTAGATGTAGTCAGAACTGTCAAATTTTATCAAACAACAAGCCTCATTTAGATATGAAATCAGCTAAACTGAGAAGAACTGCAGTCTCATTTTGTGTCATTTCTTCCTGCCTGTTCATGACATCTGATTGTTTATTAACTCAACTCTGATTTTTTTTTCTCCTTTATATTTAGTTTGGCTCATTTATGATCATCATTCATTTGTTCATTGCTTGTTTGAACCAAAACCATCGACCTATCTTCTCTTCCTCCCTCCCAGAGCTCTGTAGACCATAAAGAGTTCAAACGCTGTGGGCCCTTTGACCCCTATATTAATGCCAAGGTGTGTACACAGTGCTGCCGAAAACAACATTTCCTCTTCAAGTGCCTCTTTGCTTTTACTTCTGTGTTGGCTTGCTGTGCTTGGGTTTGTTGCTGCTGCTTGCGGGGCCACTCTGCTGCAGAGATATGGGAAGGCTTTTAATTTTACTCGCTATCAGTCGATCTTTGCTCTCTGGCTTTCTACCCATGCTCGCCTGTGATCTCCGGTTTTATTGAGATGTTTAACATATGTGCATTACAACATGCCCTCTATCGAAGGAGTTAATCTCTTTGTAACATGTTGTAGTACGATTGTAGCAGCCTTTCGGTCAGGATCAGGCATAAATTAGGCTTTAAGTGGAAATTCCCTTGAATGTTTAGTAAATACCAGCTCTCCGGGGTCCAATGCAGGTGATTTGTGAGTCTTTTTCTCCTCTGAGTAAGAAACATTCAGTGAATTTGGTTTTTAAAAAAAAAAAAACAAAAAAACAAAAAAACTTTTACAGCCTGAAGCAGTGCAGTTGTTGGCACCACACAGCCAGCTGTAGAGAAAATATTGGCTGATACAAACCACACCATCAATTAAAGCTGTAACAGCCATTATAGTATTACTCTTTCAGCAATGGAGGGCATAAAGATGTAGTAGCTTACAGTAAGTCTTCTGTAAAACCTGCCACCAACATACAGCACTGTTGACTAGTGGATACCAGGGGAATGCAAAATGAGCGCCTAATGGATGAATTATGATACTACTGAAACTAATGGTTGTTTTTATTATTGATGAAATCATCATTTTTTCAAATAATGTATGAATCATTTATGTCTTAAAAACATGACAAATAATTATCATGATTCTCAATTAAAATTTGACTTGGATTAGATTGTACTGTAACAATAATACTTGTAAAGCTGTAACCCACAAAGGGTATTTTTATTTGAAATCAGGCTAGCAGTATGGCTTGAAGACTGGCTGTGTCATTTTAATCATTCGATCCACATCTTTGGTTCATATCACAGATTTCCCTTGCTACGTACTACTATATACTACAGTGCCCGCTGTCATACATTTGCCTTTGATGATGTTGCCTATAGCGACTGCGGCAACTTGAACCTTCATTAAACTCCCTTGCGGATTCCCATATGTACAGCTGCAGACACCACGGACGCGTAGTTGCTGTTATTATGCTACTTTCCAGGACACTCAGTCTGCTCGGAGGGTTTTATTCCGTAAATATTTCACAATATAAATAGCTGAGGGTATGTATTTTCTGCACATCAAGACTACTGCAGAACATGCGCAAAGCTGCAGTTGTAGCGTCGTTGCTGTGCAGAGACAAATTTTGGGTTTCATGTAGAAGTCTGCAGAGGAGTCCATGACAGTTGAAGAAATTTCCACCATCCAAACGCCTTCAGATGATACTTTTGTGAAAGCATAACAGAAAACAGCTTTTTAGTAAAAATATGAAGGATCACTGATTTAAAGAACAATTTTTAACTTCAACACTGCACTTTCTTGGGTCCCTGGAAATAAAAACACAAGTGTGAAGTAGATCAGATGAATGATTGTCAAGAGAAGTGAAGACCAGGCACACAGACAAAGATTCATTCATTTAGTACTAAGATGTCTTTGCATCTACTGGGCAATTTTTTTTCCTTGGTGGCTATCATGCGACTGATGTTTGTCTTTTTTAGTAAATATCTAAACAGATGGATCACCGTGTAATTTTTTTTACACACATTCATGTCCTCCTGAGCATAAATAGAAAGAATTTTTATCCTCTTTTCATTGAGAGCCTTTAATATTTTTGATTTATGAAGAAATACGTGGAAAAACTAATGACTTTACCAGCAGTATATATTTTGTTTTCAGCAAATGTTAGCATGTCAACAGGGTAAATGGATGTTGAACGTTGTAAACATTACTTGCATGTTGCATTGTCATTGTGAGCATGTTAGCATGTTGAGGTTAGCTCCTAACTCAAAGCACCACTAAGTAGTACATCCCCACAGGACTGCTACTGTGGCTGTAGTGTCTTCTCATTAAAATAATCAGTAACGTGATTTTGTAATTGAAAGTTATTAATTTTGCGATGATTGAAAAATATATTAACCCACTAAAATTTCAACACGACTGTTTTTTTTTTTCCTCTGATGTTGTTAAATACCTCTCAGTAGAGACCAGAAGCATCTTATGGCCAGATTTTAGGTTATGGATGCAATGTTTATGTGTGATGCACCCACCATATTCCATCAGGCCTCTCTATATTTCATGTAGAGCAGCTACCCAGGGAAGCCCCAGAGGTTTGCAGAGCCTCAGAGCTGATACGGTCTCTGCCAGTGTCACCCTCACGGTTAGAGCGGTGAAACAGTGTGAACATGCTGGTCCCTCCATGATTTGATTTTCTGCAGGCAGAGCTGGAAACCCACCCAGGCCTGGAGATAAAGCTGCACACTATTTTTGTACATTGTCACATTTCCCCTGGACTAATCTTCTTAGCGTTTGGATGGGGAGGCTGGCTTTCTTTAATGCTGCAATATATCAGTGTGAATTCTGCTGCTGCAGTCGTAGCATTTGTCTGTCTTTTTATATTCCGTCTAATTGATGGATTTGCCATTTAGTGGAGATTTTAAATGATAGTATAAACACTTTTGGGATACTTTTGGTGCCACTACCTGGTCATGAACCTGAATAATTGATGCGTTGTTATGAATAAATCAGAAACATGGATGCAGTGTGGATGCTCTGGCCCCCGGTTGTGGTCATGGTTGATGGCATCACGTGACTGAGTGGGCGGGGTGGAAGTACCTCCTGTCTCATCACACTCCAGCACCATAGCGCCATCTCATGAAGAGGAGGAGGAGGATGGGAGGAGGGTTTCAGTGTACCAGTCTCTTTGCATCAGCATCAAAGAGAGATTGCCATGCCATGTTTGTCTGTTTGAGCGTGCACAAGTGTATGCCCCCTTCCTCCTCCCACCGCCCAGCGAGCTTGCTCTGCTGAGGAGAGGAAGAGGTGGGACGTTGTCATAGTAACGGTGTCACGGTTTATTGGTCCTGTAGAGGTGGCGAGCAACCCAGTAGAGAGATGCTGTGTTTGTGCAAAGTAAGCTAGCGTGGTGAGAAGGGTGTGTGATGAGGCTCTCCAGGGCTCAGGGAGGACTACAGTTTCGTCTTCAGGGACACTAAAGAAGTGTGCCTGGACTGGATCCAGTTCTCTGTCATCCTGGTCCAGGAAGCCAGCCAGACTAATGTTTATTCATTACACCACTATCTTCTCTCATGCTGATAGTGTCCTCTGTGGGTCAGCCACTTTGAGGATCTTTCAAACCACAGTATTTGACCAGGGTTGACTCTCTCACCTGATTATTAGGGTTATACAGGTTCAGTACATGTCATCCCAGAAACTTTGCATAAAAACACTCTTTTAGCATCTGGAGTCCAGTTGATTAAGAGCACCTTCATCCATTTTCAGCATGGGACCTTTCGGGATGTCCAGTGGTGTCTGGCGTCCAGCTGTTGGCAGGAGATCCTCCTTTAGTTCCTGTGGGTTGTGGGATTGGATCGGTGTAGATCGGGTTTGTTCTGGTGCATCCCCACAGATGCTCAGTCAAATTGGGATTTTTTTTTTGTGATTCGACAGAGAGCATTGTCCTGCTGGGAAAGGCTGCTGGTGCTGGGGACTGCTGTCACCATGGGGGGTATGCTTGGTTGCATTAGTGTCTAGATGTGTAGTACATGTCAAAATACCATCCACACTGAATACCAAGAAACAAGGTTTACCAGCAGAACATTGTACTCTAACCAGACGATCAAGGCGGCAAACCTCAGAATCAGTCTTCATCTGTCATCTGTCATCTGTTGTAATATTGTGGCTGATCATTATGTCTTTGGGCAGTTTTTATCCTAAACCTGATCATTTTCACAGTTTACTGACACTGTATAATTCATGCGATTAACTGTATAATAAATTGCGAAAATAATCACTTGGTAAATTCCCTCTTAAACTATATTTCTTTGTAATTACGTAAAGAATAATCTTAGGAATGATGATATAAGGTAGTATGATTATCTAATATTTTTGTTTTTAAGCAATCATTATTTCCAAATGTTAAGGAAAGTCAGTGCTTAATGTAGAAAAACTGAATTTTAAATGCAGTGTGGCAGAAAACCTACATGCGATCATCATTAAATCATTTTCATCACTGACCTCCTTTCTGTTAATTACTGTATATCCTGTATTACACTATAATAAGCTATAGCCCTTGGTCTGCCCAGACTCATATCACGCTACCTCTCACCCAGGCTTCATCTTCTTATGTAGGTCACACGTCTAATGCAATACATGTTGGTGATTTCCGACCCAGGCTCAGATGCTCTGTACGCGACCCTGCACACATTCAAATATAATAAAACACAATGTCAGAGAAAGATTGAAGAAATTACGCTTTAATGAAGATAAAGGTGAAATATTTTGGCATTGGGCAAATCTAAGCGAATATGCAGAGAGGAAATGGATGATATCTCTTTCTCTCGGGTTTGGTGTGTTGTGAAAATTGCTGATGGCAGCAGCAGAAGCCATTTTTCTGACTTGGTCACCTCATTATCAAGTAGAGCAGAGCTTCCCTTCCTTCCTCTAGGCACAGCGTTTGCAGTCTGACAGCACGATCAGTTATCCCCTCTGTCTGCCACTTCAGTGTCCAGCTTTTTGCCTCATCAACACATCATACTCTGTCTGTCCTCCAGGACTTGTTCTTGTCTCTGTCGTGCCAAAAAGTGGTTAAAGCACGCTTGTAGAGCCCTTTAGGGAACATCTCGCTATTTAACAAAACGATCAGGAAGATTTCTCCTTTGTCATTCTTGCAAATTTGCAATTTTGTGTGTGTCTTCTGTGGTAGTTGGAGCAATTTGTCGCTGCAGGAGGAGAGATGGTATCTACTAAAAAAAAAATCTTTAAATTATGTAGTTGTGTTTGGAAAGTGTGTCCCATTTAATCAAGTGGAATATGAAGGGAAAAACTAATCTTTCCTGTAGAAAGGAGAAAAAGTACCCCGCACAGAGAATCACAATCTATAGCAGGAAGCAAGTTAGACATTCATCTCATTACCGGACTGCAGGGCCTGTTTACTCTGGAATGTGTGACATTGTTCAAATAAAGATCCATTTGTTTGAGCCAGCCTTAATATTATTGTTGCTGTGCGTTTAATGAAAGGAACATACAGAGAATTCACACTGAGTATTTTTCAGGCTCCTTACAAATGGGAAAAAATGCTCCAGACGCAACTAACAATTGATTTCATTATTGATTAATCTGTCAATATTTTCTAAATGTAAAATAGGAGAAAATTGTTTCAGAAAAATACCAAAAGAGTACATTGACATCCTTCAGATTGCTTGTCAAGAACAATTAAATGTCTGAAATACATTCAGTTCCAGATAATAATATAAGTGATATAAAAGACTGATAAATGAATTCCATTATTTTATTGAAAAATGTCTTAATAGGAGGTGCTGTAATTGTATTCAAATGCTGTACATTAAAACACTGAAAATTTATCTTATATCTGCTCATAACAATTTTACATAGTGTTGAATAATCAGTTAATTATTTCCTTGACTGATTAATTGTTTGGTCTATAAAATCTCAGAAAATGTTAAAAGAAAGTCACAATTTCACAAATCCTAAGATGACATCTGTTATACAGGGTGTCCCAAAAAATGTTACATCATTTCATCACCTAATAATTTGTTTAAAATTTGTTTGCTCTTTTTGCTCAAAAAGTCTAATCATTTTTTTCTGCTTTCAGGAATAGACATGCATTGTCTTTGTAGAATAAAGCATTTTATGTCCAAAATAAATCCTATTAAGCATCATTTCTCCTGACCATGTCGTCGCTCTGATATTAACATCTCAAATGTTGTCAGTTTTTTTGGAATGCCCTGTATATCTCATTTTCTTTACAACCCAAAATAATTTCATTTACTGTCATGGAGGAGTAAAGAAACCAGAAAAAATAGGGAATTTATATTTTCTTTTAAAAAAAAAAAAAAAAGTCTGACTAATTGATTATTAAAATAGTTGATGATCAGTTTAATAGTTGCTAACTAACTGATTTATTGATTGATTGCTGCAGCGCTTGTTATAAATCCTTTGTTAATTATTGCTCATATAGGGCTTCTATTGTCTATACTGAGAAGGGAAATAAATGATTGAAGCCAGGATTGTATAAAAACAGCTGGAATATAATCATCTGAAAGATTTCTATTTGTTTGGAAGTGCTGGGGAAACCCTCCTGTGCGTGTGTGTGAGATCCGTGGTTTGTTTGAATGCACAGAAGCTTGCAGGATTTGAGGTTGTGACAATGGACACTGGCATGCAGTGAGCACGGGCAGCCCTTTGGCGTACTAGCTGCAACAGCTGCTCAGCCCACCCCTCCACCACCACCCACAACTACTACTACCGCTGCCAGGGGCCAGGTTGACGTAAGCGCCGCCTCGCTCTGCTGCCAGCGAGCGCGTCACGTGACAGAGGTCGCTAGTCAGACCGCGTTACCGTCTCCCAGCCTCTGGTTGTGAGAATCATAACATCCTCCTCCTCTCTCTGTCACTCTGCGTCTTTTTCCTCCCCGTCTCAGAATATTCTGCAGCATGAAAACACAATGAAGTGTAATCTCCAGATGTTCTTGGTTAACCGGGGTTTATCAATCAGCGGCAGCAGACAGCACTGGAGATCTTAATCTCCTCTTGTTTGACATGCACTGAGGTCTAAATCAGGATGAGATTTTATGCCGTCTGCAGCTCCACAGTAAAGACAGGATTTTCATTTAAAAAAAAAAAAACTTGTACTGTCCAGGAAGTCTTAGCTGAGCCATATGAATTCTAATCTCTTTCCCAGCAAGGCAGCTAGTCATCAGTGCCATTTTGCGCAACAGCCTTCAGAGCTCAGTCTTGTTAGTACACGATTGTTTGACTGCTCACGTGGCCTGTGGCAGCACAGAGGAGATAAGGCTGATCCTTGTATTTATAGAATAAGAGATATCAAGCTGGAATCCACTGAATCCTTTTTATATAACAATAGAAGTGTCTCACCAAAAAATTATACATTGAGTACCACTGTGTTTTCAAGTGGGATTTGTTTGCTGCAAGGCAATCAGTCTGCTAAAATTAGTTTCAAACCAGTCTACGCATTTTTAGTTCCTCTTATGCAATGTTTACTTTTTTTCCCCGATTGCTTTAATGGCAAGATGTTGTTTGTCTCGCAAGTGAATATTAATGCAACTCCTGTGCTGCAACTGTGGAATAGACTGCACCGTTGTGGCTTGTACTCATAAGCATTATTCTTCCAGGGCTAATGAATAAATCATTTCCCAAATCAGCAAGGATGTACAATATACAGTATAATGCGGATATAAAAAAAGTTAAAATCCAAAGACAAACGCAAGTGGCAGAGGTGTTTGTGAGTTACTTTACCCTGCAGTGGGAGGCCTCTGTGTGAATAACAGGTTAAGCATTGCTGACATTAGTGGAGGCGAGGCTCAGTGTGTCATTGCTGCTTGTTTCCTATCAGTGAGTCAGACGGCTGGTCAGCCATGTTTAACGCGATCAGATGCTGGCTGACACATTGCTGCAGTGCGTTGACCACCACACTGGCAGGCCAGACACTTGGTGTTAACATGATCATAAGCACTGAGCTCATAGTGTCTGTCCACCTCGTGCAGTTTGCTGCACTCTCACAGATTGTGAAGAGGAAAAAAAGCATGTTTCAAATGAATAACCTCGTAATTCATTTGGTCTGTTTTCACAACCAGTTGTTAGATGGTTTCATTGTGTGTTAGGGGTGCCCTGATTTCTTTGTGGTTAAAGCACAACTCTCCCACTCCCGGCCAGCTGGACCTTTGTTCTCCTAGGATTTTCTTCTTCTTTTTATCTCCGCTGCAGCTTATCAAATAGAGTCAGTATTATGAAAAAAAAGCAAATTAAAAACACATTCTGTGCTAGATTTGCTTAAGTTACTATTAACACAGCAGACCTGCATATTTGAGGAAGTGAATCATGCTGATGTAATCACAGCATGTATATTTGCCCATTGAAGTCATCTAAATACTCTGAGTAAACCTCTGTAAAATGCCGTGACAAATGCTCGATGGTACGTCACAGATGAAAGATAGAATGCTCTTGTGTAAAGCTGCTCATTTGCATTTGTTTTGTGCCAAAGACCAGCACACAAGTTAACAAAAATTGCAAATCCACCTGATAAAACCACCCAGGCAGCAAAAACCGAGGCTGGTTTCGTCTACTTCTCAGGGAAAGGTTGATTTAAATCTTTTTTGCATTTGTTTTGTTCGGCTTATTTCACGCAAGACAGAGTTTTTTTCCTCTCAACCGGCCTGTCTGTCCCTTCTTTTGATAGGCAGGTGTCGTTTTGTTTCTCTTGGCTCCACCTCCTGCCTCTCTGCTCAAGCAGTGACCTGCTTTGCCAGCAGAGTACAATACTCTCTCGATCCCACTCTCTCCCCCTAACAATGAATGAGATACCTGCTGATCCCATCTGGCACCAGGTCTTTGTGAGAGTATCAGTGAAGGGGCTCATGACACCTGTCTAAAACTGCCCTGTTGCCCCCTGTGCGAGATGTCCTGTCTTCAGTGGCACAGCTGGCACGTTCCTCTGGGAGGCAACCAAACTGGCACCACGCATGTCCATGTGGGGGCTTCTCACACCAGCTGTCAGCCTTTTGTAGGTGGATCTGGGTGTCTGGAATGACTGACACTCTGAGCATGTGGTTCCACAATAACTGGCGATGTCTGCCACACCCATCTGCACACAATATTTGATTAGAGCTGTAGAGCTGTACAGGTCTTCTTTCATTGTTTGCAAAGAATCACGTTCGTAATTCTGACACACCTTAAAAGATTGAGAGCAGTGATTGCACAGTGTTTTTTTTTAATTAACCACTGCGCCCTCATTCCTACATAAAAACCCAGCAGCACAGCCAGTTCTTACGACTATTCATGTTATCTCTGTGTGTGTTTTCAATTGTTATCTCTGCCAGATTGGCTCCTGAGGCTCAGGGTTTGCCCCCTGCTGGCTGCTCATTGTAAAGCTCATCAACTGTGCTGGAGGTTCTCATGTCTATTAGACATTGATCTCGTTGCTGCATGTGACTCCCTAAATCCAATAAGCACCACTTACTGAGTTGATGTTGTAATTACTGCTTTTAATTGCTGGTTTATCTGGCTGACTGTTAGCTTGTTTTCCTCCAATGCGGATGCTTTAAAAACACTGTCAAACAAGTTAGAAATATAAGATATTTTTTGGTAATGTGAATATTAAGGGCATCCATCCGCTACTGACCAATCTTAAGGTGTACCCACTATTTTGTCACAGTTCCTATTACACTGTTGCATTTTGTGATACACAGAAATACTGAGTTTACTTTTCATCTGGCAAGGTCTGCACCTTTATTTGTCATGTTGTCATTGTGTGGCCTATTATTGAAAGAATTAGTCAATCAGTTACCTCAGTTAAGTGGTAAATGCGCAGCTGAGTGGGCTGTCATTTGCACATGTCTAAAACTTGTCTGTTCCATCTGATAGCAATGGTGACTAATAATGAAACGTCTTTGCATCAGATCTGAGTCTTGTATGGACAAGTCCTATTTATAGAATTTTCAGTGCAGATTAAAAAGATTAGATTTTTAAATAATATACTAAATCTTAAAGCACCATTTTCTTGTTATAGAGTGACATGACAAGTCAACAAACTTATAATACAAAAGCTATATTTGTATGACATACATCTACATCATCAGACCTGCCTTTTCGAATCTTGGGAATATAATTTTTTGCCTTATGTACTTATGTTGTAGTTGAATATATCTTTCTTTGTAACCTTGCATAGATCACCCTGACATTGTGATTATATATCTGTATTTCAGTACATGAATTTTCCTTTAAAAATATTACTCTTCAGTATGAAAGCTTGCTGCTTTTCTTGTTCTATATACTTTTGGAGTTTTGGACTATTGATGTGAACAAAACAAAATATTTGAAGACATCAGCTTGGGCTTCTGGAAATTATAATGAGCTTTTTGCTGCTCGAATAACTGACAATGAAAATAATTTTTAGTCACAGCCATGGTGCTGTTAGTAATTATAACAATGACCCTTTTCGGTGAACAAATTCAGTTTTTCTTTTCCATCACCATCATGCATTCTTTCTCAGAAATACATCACTCACTTTTTGTTTTACCTGCTACTACTCACCTCAACCTCACGATTGTTAAACACACATGAATTTCCCATGGCTGTTGCTGTTCATGTGTTCTGATGAGCGAGCAACAACAAAAGTGCCTCGTACACGTCTCACTCTTTGTGACTGTGCAGAGCCAGTGCACTCTGACCTCGTGTCAAAGCGGTCCATGTCTCTGCTAATTCCTCACCTGCCTGTGTCTCCCTGGGCCTCTGCTAGCACCCTGCTTCCCCTGGCGCTAGGTGCCACCCACAACACCTGCCTTCATTAGACCATGCATGTCTGCCAGCCCCCCACCCAGGCCCAGCCCCTTCCCGCTCTGCCAGATATCGCTCTCCGGGCCTCACTGTGCGCTTCATTATGGTTCGTGCTTTTTCGTGACCTTTTAATCTGCTAATGTGGTGGGCTTTATGCACTGATTGGTTCACTCTCACGATGACTCCACTGAGTCACCTTTTCTTACTCATTAACATCATGATTCAGCCATCTCCATTCTATTCTGTTTTCCTCTATTTCATTTATATGTTACTTGACTTGCTGTGTCTGTTTTGGCATTTTAACGAGCTGCCTCTCACCAATTTATCGACCCCCAACAGAACAATGACAACGAGACGCCGCTGCACTGTGCTGCCCAGTATGGCCACTCTCGGGTGGTGCGGCTGCTGCTGGAGGAACTGACGGATCCCACCATGAGGAACAACAAGTTTGAGACCCCACTGGACCTGGCTGCACTGTACGGCCGTCTGGAGGTAGTCAAGCTGCTGCTCAGCGCTCACCCCAACCTGCTAAGCTGTAACACCAAGAAACACACACCGCTGCATCTGGCCTCTCGAAACGGACACCTGCCTGTGGTGGAGGTGCTACTGGATGCTGGCATGGACATCAACTATGAGGTGTGCTTTTGTCTATATGTGTCCATATGAATGTGAAAGCTTCTGTTTCCAAGCGCTTCTTAATATTTTGCCATGGCCCAAATCATGTTGGGCAACGTAATCTGTTCTTGCAGCACTTCCCCTTGCTACTTCCTGCTAACGCTAAGAGATTAAATGTAAAACTCTTAAGCTCTCAGTTTGCAAAGGAACTGCTGTGGTATCAAAGCAGAGCTGGCCTTGCTCCCCCTGGTGGGCCCTGTGGCTCTGACTACATCAAACTGTGCCACCCATCTGTCTGGAGATACTTTCCCCCTTACTCTGTCCTCCTTTCCTCTGAATCAAGGATGTGCGGTCTGTTCAGCATCCTTCAGGCCCTGCATCCTGCAGATTTCAATTAGCATGGCCCTGTGAGCTGAAAAATGATCTGCTTTGATTCCTCAACCACATAATTGCCTGTAAAGAAGTGGACTGGATGGTGGGCATGAATCTGGTTGCTGCCATACACTGTTTATCTTACTCAAATGTGGGTGCAGGAAATGGACTACAGTAGGCTAAACTGATTAATCTGGAAAGTGTAGAAGGAAATAAACATGATGTTTAATGTTCAAAATAATCACATTTGTGTCACACATGGTTGTGCTGTACGTTCTGTCTTTATTTCAATTCTGGCCCTTTAATTTCTCCTCAGACGGAGAAAGGCAGCGCCCTCCACGAAGCAGCCCTGTTTGGGAAGACAGATGTGGTACAGAAACTTCTCAGTGCAGGTCAGATCTCACGTGCAATGCTTGAATCACTTGCTGCTCTTAATCAACACAGCTTCTATAATTAGAAAAATTCCACACATAGGACTTGACTGCTACCAGTACCGACTGTTCCTGTTGTTGTTTGTCAGGTATCGATGTGAACATTGTCAACCAGAAGGGCCTGACAGCGCTGGACATTGTCAAGGACATGCCC
This sequence comes from Amphiprion ocellaris, assembly GCF_022539595.1. Taxonomy (NCBI): domain Eukaryota; kingdom Metazoa; phylum Chordata; class Actinopteri; family Pomacentridae; genus Amphiprion; species Amphiprion ocellaris. The sequence goes on from NC_072773.1 coordinate 23,385,946, forward strand.
TCTCAAAAGAGTAGAGGAATAGCTGCTTTCATCCTTGGTAAAGACCAAAAGTGCAAACAGACCTGCAGTGGGAAGAATCCCCTTGATATCACATAAAACAGCTGTGGTACAATCTCCTGTTTGTTACAGGTCACATGACTGGAAAACCCCCCGACATTGACCTCCCTCCTCCACCAGTTCCTCCACCTCAGGAGAGTCCCAGCCCGAGGAAAAAGGGTAAGATCCACCAGATGTCCGAAGTTAGAAATAGGGTCTGTAGTGTAGCTGCAGCAACTCAGTCAGCAGGATAAATACTGAGTCAGAGAATGCTGTTATTATTTCTTTGAGTTGAGAGTTTGTCTGCCTTGTCTGTCTTTGTGCCTGTATTAATTTCAACATATTTTTTAGGAGATCTGGAGAAGGTGAGTGAGTTAATCTCGGGGCTGGCCCTGGGGCCCGAGGAGGAGAGCCCGTATGAAGCTTTATTTGAAGCCACTTCGTGCCACTCTTTGGACAGCCTCACCAGCGGCAAATCCTCTGACAGAGACTCAGGACGGCCCGATAGTGAAGCTGGAAAGGTCAGCAGTAGTTTAACTGGAACCTCACACGTAAATGTACACAGCAAGACAGAGAGCTCGTCTGGGGTTTTTGTTGGGGATGAATTGCAGAACTCCCACTAGAGGGAGATAGTGGTCCTCTCTGCGTATGACTGGGCCACACACAGCCCTCCTCTTGTAGTACAGAGTGGGTTTGCATTGCGTTTCCTAATGTTCATCCTGCTATAGTGTAAAGAACTGCATATTATTTTTGCATCAGATGTGATCAAAAAAATCCCATAACGGCTTCTGTGCACTGGTTATATTTTCACTTTTTTGTTTTTACTGTTGACTTGTACGGCCTTACATGACCAATCCCCCACCTATATTACAGATATAATAGCCCATATGTGTTATCTTAGATAAGCAGATAGTGATCTTCTTTTCATTCCCAGGGCCCAGTTGGTTAAATAACTAAAGGCTATCTTGGTTTTACAGTCCAGGCCCCCAAATACTGCAGTAACTTACCTGTTGAAATTAGATGTGCTCTTTCTATCACTATTTTAAAATCTGTTCTTAAAATATTCTTTAATAAAAATCACATTGGTGTGAATTTTAACTTGATTTTTCTTTTTATTTCTGATTTATTGCTGTTTTTAATTCTTTTATTTAGCACTTAATTTAAAAAAAAAGTGCTGTATAAATGAAAACGAACATTATTATTTTCATCTTATATTCCTTATCATTTCCAGAAAGATCGTCTGGTCCAGTCAACACACCCAGGTCCTGGTCATGAAGAGGAGGTGAGCTCAGAGGTGAGCAACTAAGCTTATAAACCCAGAAGAAACATTTGCCATCCAGCACTGTAGATTCTCACTTGTACTGTTTTTAGCAGCTCACAAGTGTTAATGGCAATAAAACGACCTGTAAAAATTTCATCTTCTGAAAGGTATGACATGCTTTGTTAGTCTAATGACACAGAGGTTGTTTAGAAAATGATTATCTGTCACCGAAGATGCCGCTTCTTTTTAACTGCGACCCTTTCTCAACTCATCTCTTCACGGCTGCTGCTCAATTTAAACGACTTCTTAATAAATATTCAACTGAGTGCAGCACGGGGTGCAGGCAGCGGGGGCGTAAAAGGACAAGTGAAGTGGAAAAGAAGTGAAGGAAAAGTCAGCAGAGAACCTGTCTGGTCTAAACTGTGGCTGACCATAGAGGATGTATTGTGGCAATAACTTTCAGGATTTTTTTTCCCCCCTGAAACATTTTCTACTTTTCCAATTTTCCTCACAGAAGGAGACATTTGTATCATAAAATATAGCCAACTATGAATACTAAATAGCAAGATATACATTACATTTTCTTTTTCACCTTTTGTCCCCCAACTTTCTCTTCACCTCAGCTGTCTTTTGTGTTTCTGCAGGCCCTGTACACTAGCAGCAGCATTGATGAGAGAAGAGAGCCTGTGGAGGAGGAGGAGGATCACACATATGAGCTGTTGCTGACTGCACAGACCAAAGTCCCACCGCCCACCCAGGACTCCCAATCCCATAAAGGTAATTATGTGCTTTCAGCAGAATCTAGGGGGACCAAGTAATTAGAAGAAAAAGTGTCTTTTTTTTATAAAGGTATCTTGGAGAGACGTTTCTGGGTAAACTACTCTCACTTTACCTTGTCGATCCTTCTTTCCTGGCATGATTTAAGCAATACAAGTAAAGACCTGGGTTTATTTTATCCAAATACTCATTCAACTCATTCAAGCTCAGTTGCTACTGTCAGAGCAGAAGAGAACCTGAATGCATTCCTGTCCCGGTCAGCATCCTACACACAGTTCAGCTCCCTGTGTGGCCATACATTCTCAGTTGTGCCTGCTGAATGGCACCGCATGTAACTGGATTAAATGGGATTAAATTAGGAGGGCATTTTGATCCTTAGCTGTTGATGTAGATGTTTTAAAACTATTCCCTCAGGACCTTCCAGCTTGGTCAGCTTCACCAGCACCATGAGAAAACGTCACTGAGCTGAAGGGTTGGTGTGTAATCGCTGATGTCATCTTGCCTCCCCTAAGTGGATAAAATGATAGTGTTAGAAAAAAAGAATTACTTTCATTTTTTTTAACATTTTCATCTACACCTGAATTGGATAGAAATGTTAAACGATTTGTTTTTCCCTCTGCTTTAAAACTGCTTTATCATGTCTGCATAACTGTGCTGTTTTAAAGGCAGGGAGATTAATCATAAGTCCATCTGACGTGTAGACTGATAATGTTGTCATGCATAATACATGATTTTATTATACATCAATTTCACATTCTCAGCATAATGTGTCTCCTGACAATTGGAACCAGCAATAGATTGTCTGTAACTCTTAAAATAATCATCAATCTGTTGTAAGTCGTGTTTTTTCTGTCTCCTTAGATGAAAATACCACTATACAGTCTTCCAACAGTGTCCTACCTCAGGTACGTATAACACTCTTCCTTTCATTATTCTTGCCTTTAGATCTTTCCTCCTGCATCAGAAATAGGTTTAGTTTTTGTTTCTTTTTTTACAGCCTAAATTTTAGAAAAAGATTATGAATAGAGCTTTGACAGCCTCCCAGCCTCAGTTTGAACTGCACATATGGAGCATGATCATATGACTTTAGCAGGTTATATAACGCAAATGATGGCCTCATAGTCAGAGATTGAGTCATATGTCAGCAGAAGGCAGAAGTCATCTTAAGCTGGCCCCCATCACTGTGTGTCTTTGTAAACCTGTCCTCTCGATTTATTACCACCATCTTATTTTATTGCCTTTTCATATCTATCATCCAGTTAGCAGCTTTTTATTACTGCTGCCACCCACCTACAACCCCACCTGCTGCCCACAATATCCACTTATGCCTTTTATTTCATGCTCCTCTTGGGTTAGCTTTGCCTTTCAACTGCCCAGTCAAAATAGATGAGCAGCGTGGTGTCATCTGTGCTTTAATTTGCAGTTTTCGGAGCTCAGCCACATCATGGCTAATATAGACAAACCTGCCACCATCACTTTAATGCAGACAGTCAAGGGGATAACATCTTCAATCAGTGTTTGGCTAGCTGGATAATTAGTCTGTTTCATTATCTGGCTAACCAGGCAACAGCAGATGCTAATATACTGAAAATGCAGGAAATGTTTGGGTGGTAAGTTTTGACTAACAGCTGTAAATATATTAAGCTTTTCCCCCTGTTTCCATCCCACTTCAGCGTAAACCCTCTGCCCCAAATGACCTCAGAGCCCCAAGTAAGACGAAAGACAGTCTGCACCCTCATGGACGGGTGGGCTCACGGGCGGCGGGAGGTGAGTACGATCACAGACCTACGATTTTAGTTGCCTAATGAGGAACAACAACTGCTGCTGGTAATGTTGTGAGGGTGAGGGAAGGATGGACTGGACAAATCAGTCTTGAAAATCACAAGCCAAGCATGTCAATGAAATCGGAGAATTGCATTTGAGATGGGCTGGTGTGGATTAGCACTGCCAGGCAGTGCACGATTGGCATTCTCAAGCAGCAGAGCGGATTTGGCTTGTCAGGAGCCAGCTGATTGACATTCTTTGGCAAGTGGAAAAGACTCATTTCATTGCCAATATGAAACTGAATTCTTGATCAGATTGTGACATTCCTATCTCAGATCCACATTCCCACTTAAAGCTGGATATGCCACGTCATCCAGTCAAGCATGGAGCAGAGATGAGGAGCATAGCTTCTGGGGTTTTGCTGACACACATACAGATATCGTCACTGAATAAATGTTTTTGGAGCATGTTTGCAAAATGGACTGCAGGAAGAAGCTTGTTGAATTGATAGCTGTGGTTCCTTTACAGGAGTAACTGACCGATTTTTTTTTATAGTTTTGCAAGGATTGCTAAATTATTTTGTGCAAAAGATTTTTCTGCAGTTTTGCTACAAACAAACTACTGATCAGCTTCAGTGTAATCTGTCTAACTATAAAATACCCATCAGTGATGGGAACTCTTTGATCTTAATGCAGTTAGACAAATCAAAAATGTCTTCGCTGAGCATGTGAGTTTGTTTCTTATTCTTGCTGACAAAAAATTAGGTGGATACACTTTCAGGATTATTTTTTGTACATTTAGTGTTTCTGTGGCCCTTTATTGTACATGTTTCCTGATTCCTTCCTTATCATCTCTGTTGACGTTTGAGTTTAATTCCTCTTTCCATATTTTAAAAACCACAAAGTGTGGTTTCTATGTAAATCACCCCTTCTGTGATTTTTTTTCCTCTACTTTTGGTTTTTGTTTGCAGGAGGGTAAATCTATATTTCTGATTGTTGTGTCTTACATAAACCCAGGCTGCTGGCTGAGCTTAAGTGTTTGGTTCTGCTCATGTGGATGTGATTTCCTTTGTGCCTTAGCTGGTCTGTGGTCCGATTTCTTCCCCCCGTGTGGACAGTCAGGGACCAAACCTCAGCACAATCAGGGCAGGTGGAGGGTATATGCACAGTCAGCGATATTGTTGTGTTTATTGTCTGTCACAAACACATTGCTGTTCTCAGCAGGAATGCAGTGTTTCCCAACAGATTCACACTGCTATGTGGTGTTTTATAGGATTTCTGAAATATATATACCGCTAGTAGTAACATCCCACGGTTCTCCACAGGTAATAATAAAAACACCAGGCTTCATTAGCACACAGTTATGAGTAGCAGTGGTGAAGAAACAAACTTTGTTGTATACTTGCTGCTCATTTGGTACAGTTTGTTCTATGGATCTGTGGCTTGTACAGTTTTAGTACTTTACTGCTGAATAGTTGCTGCAGAAATGTGCACTGGTTTAATTTGCTGTTATGAAGTGCAGATGAACTACAACAGATGGAGCTTAAGACAGAAAGCACCTGCTTGGCACAAAACACTGCCCATAATAACTTCCATATATACTACTTGAGCACAAAATGTACCAAATACTTATAGCTATTCCTTTAACCTAATGCTCTGGCTCAACTAGCACAATCTTTGTGCATGATTTCCTGTAATAGTATGTCCTATTATTTGCATGTGTAAGGTGTCTAATATAATAGCGTATTCACTTTCAGGACAGACGTGGTTGTTTTCAGTTGTATGGCACTGTCAATAGAAGTGTGTGTTTACGTGCCTTAGTTTTAATTTCCACATATCAAAAAGATGACCTTTAGTTCCTTATTGATGTTTTGCTGTGTGTACAGAGTTAAAAATGTATTTGACTCTACAGTAAAAACAGTAGATTTTTCCACACATAGAACATGAATTGACTTTGGACTTGTAGACGGTGGACTGACAGCCAGCACTGGTTCTACACTGTCTGCAAACCAAACATGACATCATTAGTGAGATATGGAGCTGTCGTTGCCAATTCAAACACATCTCCCACCTCTCAAGTGATCTCACCCATCTGTATTAATTGCAATAACATCAGCTTGTTTCTGTGCACATTCTCCACTGTAGAACTGTATGAACAGTGGTCTCTGCAAGGGTTAACACCATGTGAGACTGTTGGAACTACACTGATGTGCTCATAGGGCGTTCACACTCCCGAGCTGCCAAGGAGAGGGTGGGTGTTTGGCTCTGATCCTGACATATGTGTTCAGTACACTCACTCGCCCCTTACAACGCACGTAAATACTCCCACGCACACTATTTTTTTCTACGTGTCCAAGTGTTTAACAACTTGTAAAAAGGGGAGATCAGGGCTTGCTTTGGCAGACATGCTAACTGCAAATGGCCCCTGACACGGTAATGAGGTAGTTTGGTGAGCTCTTTGTAGATAGAGCTCTTTCTCAGCCTGCTTTTTGATGTTTTCCCCCTTGTAGAGAGCCAGCTACATGTTTACCATAAAGCTATTTTGTCAAGGACAAACAAAGTGCTGCAACAGGTCACTACTTTCCTGTGGTGTCACAGCCCCAGATTCCCTGTCACCAAACACCCCTGACCCTGTCACCCTGGCACAGACTGTCCACACACATACATACACCCCACGTACACACTCCTACGCCATGTGTCACAGGACTAATTATCAGGAGTCTGCCTGCTGGAGGATAGGGTGATTCAAATTTCCATTCCTGAGCCACCATTAGGGTCTAGAATTAGAAGGCAGAAAACACAGAGGGTTGCTGGTCACACGGCAGACAACAGCACGCATCAGTGCAGAGCGACGGAGAACGACGACAGGTTTGGGCTCACGCTAGTATATCTTCTTCTGAAGCTAAGGCATAGATGACCACAGGCACTACCAAGCTGTGTCTGGCTTGATTGCGGAAAAGAGGCTTAGGTGGCAGTAATTCCTTGAGGAGAGGGAGGAGGAAAATCTGATTGTTTTTAATTGCACTTGCCATTCAGTCTCATTAAGGAGTTGTTGTTGGAGAAGTCAGCCGATGTAAGTTTCACTCCTCTTAGTGAGTTCTTTTATTCAATTTCTTTTGTATATTTTGGTATGGTTGTTGTGCTTTTTGCTTTTAACCTGTGCATGTTTGTATGAAAGTCAGTAACCAGGGGGAATTCTTAGTGTTGTGTCATTTTGGGAAAACAGACGTATCAGACAAATGGGCCTGTGATATGAAGCTACTCACAAGGATGACTTGCTTCACCTCCCTGTTACAAAATACATCCAGTCAGGCACCAGCAGTTAGTCGCCAGACGGTTGCAAGCTGGGTTTGGAATTCAGTCATTTCTCAAGCCAACATACGCCTTCTGCTTACTCCTTCTCTTCTCTCTCCCTCTTTTTCTCTCCGTCACTCCTGGTAGGAAACAATTACAGATCTGTTTCAGGGCTTGTGTGGGTGGTTTCTTATTAGCCCTGCTCTGAGGATCTGCCCTTCAGTTGGAAGTCCACTTTCCAGCACTCAAAAGCTAGTTTCTTTCTTCACTGACTTTCCTTTCCACTTTTTGTCTAGATAACTCCCAGCCCAGCCAGGATCAGGGAGCAGGTGTCCCGGAGCAGTTCACTGGCCTCCTGCACGGATCTTCTCCCGTCTTCGACTGCCGCGAGGAGCCCTTCAGGCTTCCAGGTGATCTGCCACCCAACCAAGGCCATCCAGAAACGCGAAAAGCTGCCAAAGTAAAAGAGAAAGTGACAGCAGCTGCACCCCCGCCTAACCGTCCCAGTATGGCCGCCATCCTGACAGACTGTGATCCAAAAGCAATTTATGCAACTGTGAACAAAGAACCCCGGGACTCAGGGGCTGGCGCGGTATCTTCCGTCAGGATGCGCCCTCCTGGAGACCTGAAACTGGCTCGCAGCCTCTCCAAATCTGACTCGGACTTGCTCGTGTCGCCTCCTAGTGAGGAGGAAGGAGGACTGGGAAACCGTAGCGAGTCTGTTTCTAACTGTAGCACTGGCAAGAAGAGGCTTGAGAAATCACCCTCTTTCACCTCAGAATGGGACGAGGTAAGTGTTTGCTCTCACGCTGTTTGACACTTGAAATACTGAGTGTGTGTGTCATTTGGTGCTTTAGTCTTTGTATGTGCAAAGCAATACTGTAGACTAGATGCAATATTGACTTATGTGAAAGGATTTAAAGTTGTTTAACATGTTAAAATCTAGCAGTTTTTTCCGTAATGTTAAAGTATAAAAAAGAATAAGATAAAACTTCTGTAATCCTAAGATAGAGTTACTAAACATATGCAAAAACCTTGCAGAAACAAACTGAATAATTTGTTATGAAAAGCATAGGAAGCAATTCTGTGGAACACATGCATCGTGTGTTTGAATTATATAATATTACCCAAATTCATGGACACAGTTTGTATCCAAGCACAAATATTAAATCTCTTATTTCAGCAGATTTAGTTCAAGTATGTGCTAGTTGCATGAACATATTGTCGAGGATTCTTCTTATGCGCAATGTCCTGTTCTGTTCACAAAGCTGCACTTGTTTGGCCTTGAGTCAGCTGGTGTTTGTGCTGCAGCAGACATTTTTCCCCAACACTGTTTGAATGAAAACCTCAGTATCAACTGCAAACAGCTCTGTTGACTGTGGTGAATTTCAACAAAGAGACTGTTCTTGTTCTGTCAACTCAAAGCCCACCTGTTGTCCTGAGGGGGACACTGTGCAATTTGAGCTCTAACTTGTCTCAAACACAAACCTTCAGCAAATGCAGTGACTGATGGAAAATGTGCTTTTGCATGCAAATGTGCACAAGCATTTAGATAAGTGCATTTAATTTCTTATAACACAGGCAGCAAAAAAAAATTATTATAATTCTGAATTGAATTTTTTTATGGGACAAATACTGTATATTTTTATGTTTTCAATCCTGTCTTGCATTTGATATCACAGTGGATATTCAAATCTAAATATATCCCCTCCCCTCCATTCAGCACTTTAATGCTTTGTCTGGGATGTAGATAAAGAGCTCAGTAGAGCTGCGGTGAGGGGAGATTAGAGAAGACAAGAAGATGGGGATAAAATGACTGAGAAGCTGAGAGAATAAGACAAGAGACAGAGATTTGGAACTTGAGATTCAGAGAGAAACTTGGAAGCTGCAGATCTGTCTTTCTTCAGCTTTTGCCTCCTCCACTTCCAAAGGCTTTAGGCTCCAACCTGAGTCTCTGTAGAGACGGGCAACCTGTCACAAAAACACAACGCAGAAAACATGCCACTAAACAAATATAGGATATTTCCCAAAAAAAGTTTTTCTGAAAACAAAAAACACTTTTAAAAGTTTATTAGATTGAGCTGCTTGAGATACACAAGTAAAAAATATCATCTCTTTAAACATATTTTCAACTTTAATAAACTAAGATTAGAGTTACCTCTTTATCCTCGTTCACCGTTTTCCTATTGTAATCGTCTTATTGTTGCAGAATTAAAGATATCCTCTTAGTTTCTCAGATCAGTTTTAACATAAGCTGTCCACTCATGTCCCAGTAAATTTCCCTTGTATTGTTCTCTTCTAACATGCATCCCTGTTAGACTGCTGCACTCATACTGCAGCCTGGTCCACCAGAGATGACTTGCATGTTGTATTTTTGATGCCTGACCATCCTGAGCGAATCATGGGCTCAGATAGCACTAATGCTTTCTCTTCCCACAGTAAGGAGATCATATTGCTGCCTAGTGTTCCTTTACATCACCTTATCAGAAAAAAACCCCACAGTAAGCTTAGACAGAAGGAGCTTTAAGGTTGATATCTTGACTACTTTGGGCCGTGGTTTATATGCAGGTAGTCAGAGTTTGATATGTTGTTGATTATTACCACTGATACAGCAATTAGACTGTGATGTGCTGTGGTTCTCAGGCTTTTAAGACTCTGTTTTTGTCCCAATTTGAACTGTGTTTGGAACTGCGCAACACGAGTAAATCTGAATAATGCATCATCATTGCAGTGTTTTGCATTGCCATGCACTTTTTATGGCCTCCTCTGTAGACATTATTATGTGACTGCTTCTCTAATGAGCTCATTGTCTCATCACGGCTGTGAAAGTGTGACAGCTGTGATGTTGCTGCAGTTCACTGCTCAGTGTTGATAACAGTCAAACACGAGCCCACAGAGGGGAGGCTGTAGTCTTTGAGGTGCATTTATGCATGACAGCAACTGACCTAATGTTTGCCCCGTCTGGAAATACTCCCGTCAACACTTCCATCTTTAGATGCTTTCAGATGGAGGGCGTCCAGTGTAAAGCCTTTTACAGAAACTAGTCAGTGTTCAAAACACTTTTCTAGCCTGATGGCACATCGCAGCACCTTGGCTGCAAGGCTTATTTGTTGATGTATACAGTCAGTGTAACCTTGTCTTTAGGACTTTGTGTAATGTGAGCACCACAAAGATTTTTTTTCCTTGATCCACTTCAGCATTTGCAAACATCACTTTAGTTTATAGTTTTATGAATGTCTGCCAAGGAGACACTCGCTGAAAATTGAAGATAAAATTTGACTAAAGTCGCTAACAAAATCTGACCTTCAGTACTTCTCTGTATGCAGTGAGTGAATGCTGTGATTTTAGATTCACCTCCATTAAAGTATACAAGACCATGTTTGTTCTGTCAGCTTACCTTTTGCTCTCAAAGTTTGCAATTTAGCCAGTAGGAGCTGCTCTGTAGTCATGACAGCGCTGAATTTGACGGTAGGGAACGGTTTCAACCGCTGCTTAGGCTGTAACACATATTGTATTCAGGCAAATGTAGTTTTAATTATTGATTTATTTATCAATCATTCAGTCAACAAATGTTATAGGACATATTATAGCTCAGCCAATTCTACATGCTGATACTGATATTTGAAAGTTTAAAACCTTGAAATGAAATCAAACCAGATTTTTTTTTTATGCAATTTTCCAGTTGGAATTTTTTCTGTCATAGTTATTCATATTTAAATGCAGTGATTATCTGTCTTTACAGTAGCTTTATTTGTTAGTGGTGTGGTTTGCTATTTCCACCTGGAGTCAACCTGCCTATGCATTCCATCATACCGTCTTTTTTTGGTGGCGCTGTAAACAGACACAGTTGACTGCTGTATTTCTGACAAGTAGAAGCTTAACAAGCATGTTTATTTACACCAAACATGCTGTTACCACGCCAGGCACTGAAGTGAAATCTTAAGGATTATGTATGTTTTTAAATTATGATAAAAATATTGGCCAACAAGAGATATTTTTGTTGTTTTTTTCGTATGCATGTTACATGAACAACCTCAATACAGATCCCTTGCATAATGATAAGGACATACATGCAATCTAGACCCTGTCTGCGAATTACCTTAACTTAATATGACATTTTTTAATTGTCATTTTAGTATCTGATTTGGCGACATATACACAATACTGATATATCTGCAGTAAGCAAAAATCACAATTTTTAATTAATCTATCTAGATCAATCACAAATTCTGACAAATTCCAATCAAATTGTACACCAGCCAGAAGTGTTGACTAGTTTTAATATTGTTTATTATTCATTTTTCACAACTCCTGACACATTGTCCTCCCTTTGCAGAACACTGTGGTCCAATAATAAGGTCAAAAAGAGGAATGTGTTAAGTGCTTAATTCCTCCTGTAGAGTCTCTGACTGCCGGCAGGATGCTGTACAGTCTAATTATCCAGTTTAATGAACACCTCACCTCCTCAGACTATACCTGAGGGATGTGGCCTCTGAGAGCATGACAGGATTAAGGCAGGCATGACATTACTTGGTTACTGGAGATCGCTGCTCTCCCCAAATACCCCCAGCAGCCATAATAATCCTGGAGCTCCTCTGTCTTGTCTTCTCCCTGGTGCTTTTGCACAGATGAAGTAAATAGACTGAGCATGAGAAGTGATCCGGGTGTAAAAGAAACAAGGCTGTTGAGGAGCCAAAGCAGAAGGTATCGCTGTCCTCCTACACCGGCATGTTCTCCCATGTGGCGCAAAAACAGGCTGTATTAGTTGTTTCTGACTGAAAAAAGAGATCTTATCAGTGAAAAGGAGATGCCCTTCAGGCAATGGCCTCATTTGCTGTCTTCATCATACAAGTGTATGCTACTGAGGGAACTGCCCTGCTTTAAGTTCATATGAACGCCTAAAGTGTTCTTTGAAATCTTTAAGTAGGCTGCTGGCAAGAAGCAACACAGTTCATATTTAATTATTCATTCATCCCACGGGAGTGCATTTTATTTACTCGCCAGTCAGTCAGCTACACAATAAGACTGTATTGGGATTATAATAACTATGCAGCTGACCTTGAAAATGTCTGATTTTGCTCTGCCTGTCAGTGCTACTGCAGGGAAAAAAATGTGTCTGTACCCCAGAGGAGGCTGGTAACCATGCATCCTGTCTGATGGATCTCATGTATGTGCAGGTTCCTTGTCATGCTCCCTGTCGGGGTGTATAGACTGCATTTGGATGTGAAGCAGCCTGTCAGCTAGACAAATAGATCTCACATTCACGCATGGCAGCTGCAGTGAATTCGAAATGTACAAGCCCTAAGCTCCAATGTACAAAATTTAAGCCTACTGCCTTGGAAAGGATTGCTTTGAAGAAGCAGTTTGCATTGGTTAACTCTGCCCTTTCTAATGGCAATGAGACCATTATTTAGTATTTTTTTTACAACATGCCAAATGAGATTCAGTATTTTTGATTCAGTCAATAGTAATTAGTGTTTATTAGAAGCCTTGTCTGACTGGTAAGATTCTTGCAGCAGATACTGCTTTTGAAAAGCTGTTTCATTTGTCCAATTTTGGAGTCTTACTTAATGTTAATGAACCCAGAAGCCGATTTCCTCTCACATGAATAGTAATTCAGATGCCCCAGAGTTCTGTGCTCAAAGAGAAACGCAAGAGCCCCAAATCTTTCTTTCCCTTTTCATTTCAGGGAATAAGCCTGTATTTGCTTGAAATGGAAATATTCACACCCTTGATGTAAAGTGCATAGCAAATGACGAGTGTACGGGGGAAGTAGTTAAAGTTTGATTGGGTGTAGCTTTGCCTGCACTCTCTCTAATGATGTTGGGAGTGTCCTGTGAAAATGGAAAACTCCCTTCTCCATTCCTTCTCTGTCTGCCTTCTCTTCAGCCCGTATCGCTCCATCTAGAGTGTTTGGTTGCTCTTCCTGGGTTGATGTAACAGCCACCTTGCCGTTCACAACTGGTTGCTCTTGGACACTCTGCAGAGCTGTGTGATGGCATTTGGCTGAGAGGTCCCAGGACATTACTAAACCCACCCCCCAGTGCACGCACACGCCCCTTCTAAAAGCATCTTTTTCTCTTTTTAATCTGGTTTGCTAAATATTCCAGTTCTCACACCCTCTTCCCTTTCCTTTCTATATCTGTCTTCCTCCTTCTCCCCCTCCTTTTCAGCTACACACCCTTGAATGCACTGCTTCTGGTTTCAAGACAAGGAGATTTGACTTGCATGAGGTCTTGGCCTATGCATCACTCCATTTAAGGAGCTCTGAGTGTGCGTGCATGTGTGTTTTGTGCGGGTGTGTGCTGGTGTGTAAAGCGCATGCTAATGCGGGTTGGTCTTGGTCCTTGCAATCAGACTGAAGATGACAATCCAGGGGGCACATTGTGTGGTCCAGCACTCTGAGCTCCACAGATGGGAGGAGAGAAAAGCAGACAGAGAGCTCTAGACAGAGACAGAAGGCGAGGGCCGCTATCCACTTCCCCACTTCACTTTTTAACTTCATTTTCGATTCGTACTCCACAGATCCAATAGCCACTATGAAACCAGCTTTTGTGAGTATTGATTCTCTTACAGGCAGCAGCTCTGCCAGAGGCTCATTAATCTTGTCTACCTGCAGTGAATGAATTGAATGAGAAACTAATTAATGCTTTCTAGCATTTCTGTGGGTATTATGTTTCTTGTAAAGCCTCTTTCATTCATATGCACTGATTGAAGCTAGATGCTTTATTTGCTAAGCAGAACAATAGGTAGAAACGTGAGCATCTCATTTATATTGTCCTGTTGTTGTTGAGTATATGCATTGAAAAGTTGATCCTCTGTGGTGTTTTAAACTTAAGCGTCATGTCTTTGTTCTTTTTGCTGTCTTGTATTGATTTGGTGTAGCGTTCGGCCCTGCTGTTTGTTAAGAAGTCGTCTTATGTGTTTGACCTGCTGAGATCAAACCAAACTGTGGGTGTGTGTCAGAGCTCCGGTGCAGCCAGCAGGAGAAATCTATTCTCTAATCCCCACCAGGGGGAGAACACTGGAGAGCCACAGGGGGTTGAGACATGGTGCTGAGACATACTTAGTGCTACTCTAGTCACATGAGAGAATGGATGTCCTTTCTGCTCAATGTTGTATAAAACTTTCAACTTACTGGATGAGATATCAAATATATGCAGGTATATATATATATATATATCCTTTTGGACTGAGTTCACGAGGGTTTGTGAGTTGTGTGGAAAGGACAGTGTTCCCGAAAACACAGGCATGACATTGGGCTATTTCAGGAGGATGTTGATGGGACTGCTGACAGTGCTTTGTCCCACTATGGCATTGAGGTGTTGGCACCTCCTACAGACGGTGGTGTGTTTGTGTTCTCCTTGATGCCATTCACTAGTCCATAGTTTTCATCCAGCCCTTGTTTTGGTGCCAGCTTACCAATTTGAGGCCTGGGCACAGTCTCTGCGTCAGCCTTTTGTTTCACCCTGAACACACTGTGCCAGGCGTCCTTTAGCTCTCCCGCCACCCCTTCTTTTAGCTTTAGTTGCGTATTGTTCGAGGCTGTTCATGAAAAAAACAGTTTGTGTTTTCAAGTCCCAGTAAAATAGCTGTCAAGTTATTCTGCTCAGCCACCCTGGAGCAGCGGGCCTGCTGTGAGAAGCATGATAAATGGGTTCATGTGTCTTTAATCTCACTCTGACCATCTCTCATCACTGCTAGCTCTTCAGCTGTTGACCTCCACCTCCCTGGTGACTTCTGACCCCCCTCATTGTGTGTACTTGCTCATAGTGAGCCCCTCTAACAATGGTCGCCTCTCTATTTCAGGTCTCTGTATTGATTGGATCCTGCAGTACAAAAACACATTCCACTTTCTCTCCTCTATTAATTCTCACGGCACTGAGCGTCTTAGTCCTCCACCATGAAATTCAGAAGCATTTTCTTGTTGTGTTTGTGGTTTACCTTGAGGAAATCACTGGGCCTTATCCCCTGATAAGGATATATTTACCCAGCTCTAACACTATATCACACCTGCCTTTCACAGTAGCTGCTCCTAAATCTCATTGGAGCTGCTAGTATTCCCTTTACCATTATGCTGGACAAGTGGAGCCCATACACTGAAATGGAATGCAGCTGTGTTTGTTGTTCTCCATATGCAGAGTTGCATTTTCTTAAAAAGAAAAAAGCTGACCGTAGCTGCAGTGTGAGCGTGTTTCAAATGCAACCAGTCGTTCTCACTTCTTTTCTCTTCTCCACTGCAGTTTGAGATATTCAAAAAAGCATCCTGAGGCTGTTGCACATGTTGTAATCAGGGGACAAAATATTACAACCACTACACTTATATGTCTTTTCTCCGGGGAGGAAATAAACTTAGCAGTTGAATTGTGTGTCAAAACGAGATCACGGTACCATATTGTCCCCTTTTTGCTCATTGCTGAGGAGTGATGCCATTGGCACTGCTTTATCCTCCCTCCAGTGCAGACTTTGGCCACTTTATGAGACAAGAGCCATCCCTTGTCCTCATTAATTCAGTAGCTGTAGCTGTTTCGTTTGTGTGTGATTTTACAAACTGGACCCATGATTAATGTTTGTGTTCCTCAGCAGCTTTTTAACTGGTTTTGTCCTGCTCAGGACTAGTAATTTTGGTTATTATGAGAGCAACATAAACGTGACACCTTGAAGATTTGAACTGAAAACAGAGAGTAAAGATGGCCATGTCATGCTGAACACACTTAGAAAATTCAAAGAAGATGCAGCTGGTTAGCTTTGTTTTATCTTTGACATCTCTGCTACATCACCTACCCTGATGCAGTAACTCAAGAGAGCTTATGTTCTCACAATGCTGAGACATTTAGCATTTAAATAGTGTAGTTAAATATTTTATGAGATTTTGATGAGAAGATTGATAACAGTCTCATGCCAGGGTAAATGTACAGGCCCATGCCGCTTTATTTTTCCATACAGTCTCTGACTGACTGACTCAGGCACAAAACATCTTACTATTTGTGTGATTATCTGTAAAAACAGAACAGGGAAAGCTTGTTGAGCTGTTGTTTTTGTTAAGCGACTCCTGGGAAATATCTTCTGTTTGGTTAAATCTGGTTTAAAGCTCCTGATGCATGCACAGATGTTCTCGTGCAAACAGTAGCCACCTATTTTTGCTGAATCATCTGGGTGCTCAACTGGGAAAGGTTCAGTTCCCCGTCAACATTTCAGCTTTAATGACAGACATATTGAACATGTGTGCGATGATAGATGCAGGTTATTTGTTGAGCTTGTGTGACTGATCTACCATCTGGTCAATATGCAGGATTCTAATCAACAATATGGAGAAGCCACATGGGGCAGATTGATAATGCAAATAATGTGATCCTCCCACTGCCCTTTGAATCGCGTCTCCTTTTTCTTATCTCTCCTTCCCAGAAATGTGTTGTCCTCTGAGGTATTGAGGAATAATGGTGAACATGAAGGTTGATCGCAAATTTATTGTTGAGGATAGCATGAAAAGCTTGTGAAAAAGAGGGTAAAAAGTATTTTTATGTCAGGGCTCCCTGGTGTTGTTTTCTAAAATTCCTCATTCTCTTCCACCCCACTGATTCTTCGATGCTTTACTCATTGCAAACATATTGCTTATGCATTCAGTTTATTGTTTACAAAACCACCTGTATTAAATGGGATGATTAGAATAGTTCTGCCTGAGGATAGCTGGCGCAGCGTAGATACAGAAGGCAAAACAAATACCCTGAATTCTCTCTCAGCAGACACAGCGGACTTCACCCTCCACAAAACAACGAAGATCTAATTCCTCTGACAGCGTAAGATGCCCATCTTCATATGAATACCTCCTAGTCTTTTTGGGGTTTGGCTCTGTCCTCTTCTGGGGCATTCTTTGTAGAGGTAGATGGGATCCTTTCAGGCTTCATGAATCCTTTTGGAATGACATAATCTCTGTGATTATTCATTTCTTTTTCTATGAGAGTTCAGAAGCTTCAATTTACGGGTAGATATCCACTGTGACAGCAGCATAATTAAATAGATGAATCATATTTCAAAGTTAGTTTCTCCTTTTTCTCTGTTCCTTTGACAGACATTTCATTAATAATTACGTATCATTTCACTACTAAACATCCTCGCACTGATCAATGATGGACAAACGTAGACTTTTGTCTCCTGATGACACTTTATTGCTTTATATAATTATACAAATGGGGACATAAAACCTGTCTGGGGGCTTTTTGAGCAGCAGCCAGGACTTGTGCTCTTGAGCCAGGGCAAATGAAATATTTCCAAGGAGGCGGAATAAAGACACCTATTTGCTCCAATTTATGCAGCAAAAAGAGCTGGAGTGACAGAACATGACAGGTGTGACAACACCACCATCATTCTCTTCCTTTTCATTTATTCCACCCCCAGTAGCTGCGCATATTCAGCTCTGGGCCGGTTGAAAGGGGGAACTGTGTTTCTGTGCTGTGACAGGTGTAATATTGCAGCTCCATTGCCCAGTGCTGCTTCAGTGCCTTTATGAATGCATTTGAGGGAAATAACCACAGTATTCTGTTTGTATAAGTCCAGATTTGTGCATATGTATGACACATGGATTTCAATGGCAACACAGTGTTCACATGCACTCTGTTGTGCTGCATGATATTTTTGCAAGAAAACTTGGGTCTCTGGGCATCTTTTAAGCTGTAGCTAGTTCTCTTTCTTCTCAGTCTCTCTGTGCATTTAACTCCTCCTGTGCTTCTTCTAAAGAGGCTCAGTTGCCTTGAAATTATTGTTTCAATTAGCACACCAAACATGACACAGGAAAATTAACATTTTTTCTAAGAGCTTTATAAATACAGAAAAAGCATGAATCACCTAAGATTGTGTCCGTGTCACTTTCTTGCACGCTTCCTCTGTCAACTTGATTGCCATCGTTACACTTTTCTTGTCTTGTGATCGTTTCTGTCAGGTTGTGAGACTCGGACATCAGTAAAGCGTTGCTGTTTTGGCTGCAGGCAGCAGATGTGATGCCGCTACCTGCGGCCAAGCACCAGTAACTTCTCCAATATGAGACAGCGGCAATGACTGTATTAATGTGACCATAAATAAGATACAAAGGCAGTCAACCATTTTGCAGTCGCTCCAGATGCCCTTCAAAATGTCTTCATAAAACCACAGCGACTGACTGACTGAAAATCCTCTTTTTGCAGGGTCACTGTCATGTTTTGGTTGTTTATTTCTTACGGCATGGGGGCGTTTCTCTGTATTTTCGCTGGTGAAAGGTGGAGGCTGAACTCTGACGGCTCTTCCAGGCTCTAATCTCTCTCTCATTTGTTCCTGTCCTCAGATCGAGAAGATCATGACACTGATTGGTGCAGGCATCGATTTTTCGAGAGATCAGCATTATGCTACACCAGGTAAAGTAGGATTATTTTTTTCATCCTCATGTTCTAAAATGTTAATCACAGTTCAGTGCTTGGAAGTTGAGTGTGTTATTTCAAATTAATTATCAATGAAAGCTAAAAGTTTGAGGGCAAAATGGTAAACTGTGCAGTTTTTCATTAGCTTTTAGCGCAGATTTTTATCTGTTTTTACTCACCCCTGTAATAAATTTCACTTCTGTTGCATTATTAATCGCTTGTGAATCTTACTGCAAGCCTTAAACGTTTGTACAAAAAAACCCCAAAACTAAATTACCCATTTGGCTGTAGGCAAAGATTTCTGTGGCAGATTTAGACACCACATTGTCTGCATTTCCTCAAAACCTTCAATCAGCCTTTTTCAGTGCACGATGCATATGGGACTTTTGGATCTATTTTCCCAGGAACTTCTTTGGCAGCAACTTTACTTTACTTTACTTGTCTTGTAGCAGTCTCATACCTTGTCTATTACATTCCATGCCTGCTTGGATTCGCTTATAATGTTCCTCCAAGTTATTTGATTTAGAACCAGGCCTTCAAAGTAAATCACATAGGTGCTTGGGAATCATGGTCAATGGAGGAGGCATCCAAAAACAAACTGTGATTCGATTAACAACAGAGAATGGGATGCAAAAGTGTAATGTGGGTCGACGGCTGGTCTGTTTTAATAGAACAGATAAGCAAAAGAATCTAAGGCAATGCTTTTAAATAGCGCTTGTCATCCTCTGTTACAGTAGAGATGAGGCCCACTGGGTTTATTTTATGTGTTGTTTTTTAAGCTGTGGTGTCTGACACAAGACAAGCACTGGTCTCTAAACCTACATCAGAGTAGCATTGTCTTTATTTTTAAGCCTGAGACACTTTTTACATCTTGCGTTGGACATTAAGGATGCTGTACTTGTTCTGCTGTTATTCTTCAGGCTTTTCAAAAGCCTGTCATCAGGGTTGATGGATGGCACCTCGGGACTGTAGCAGTAACCCGAACAATCGAATCCTCCCCTTCAGCGTCCCCTCTCTCACATTATTCAACGTTTACCTTCAGTTTGAGCTCTGCTTTAGCTACCTTTTAATATATGGAAACAACGCAGCACATTTGGCATTCCTTCACACAAACTGCATCTTCTTATTCAATCCCTCTTGTTTGTTATGCCCAGCACTGGAGTGGGCTGTTTAAATATTAACAACTACGTATGTCAGGGAGTGAGCTCATTTTGCTTTCTAGACTTGAGGAAAGCCGACACTACTGCAGTAAAGTAGTTACCGCCCCATCACAAAATGTATCCGCCCGGTCCGAGGTCGCTATGAGTCTGAATCCACTTCTCTGTATATGCGAGCCTCAACCTTTCAGCCGACATGGCCACAGCTCCAGCCCCACCGAAGCTGCTGTCAGGAGGCCATCAAGGGACTCGCTGGAGAAGAGGCTCTCTGTTTGATGCACATGTGAGAAGCTGCATCACTTTGTTCCTTCTTCTCTGATTCAGCCCAGTGTTCCACTCCTCTCAGGGCTGAATGGAGAGCAGTGATGTCTCTAGTTGATTGGCTCAGCGCCTGCAGTCTCGTGTATTTTCAGCTCCTCACTGATTAACTCCTGCATCAGAGGGAAAGGAATGGTGGAAGAGGGGGGAAGGAAACAAGTGTGAGAAAAGAACTGAGATAGAGATGCTGCAGAAAGTCAAGAGCACATGAATGTAATGAGGGATGGGTTTCTGTGGCTGACATGGTAGCTCGCACTGACAAAGAGCAGCCACCTGCAGTGGTTCAGAGAGAGAGAGGGGAGTGGAGAAGTGTATGCAATGAGGGGAAAGAGAGAGAGCAAGGGAGGAGAGAGGAATTACAGGCAGCAGGATTGTGAACAGGCAGGACAATAGAAGGACGCCACTTCGGCATCTGTAGGATTAGGTGTTCTGCTCTTTAGCCTGAAGTGGACTCGACAATGTTTTTGTAAAAAGTGGCTACTCTTGGACTTGATCGCATCTCCCTGACATTGTCAGCACTCTTTTGTCTGCAGAAGAGTTCATTCTGGGAGCCAGCTTTTACCAAAAGTGCTCTTTGAAGTTGCTGATTGGATTCTTAACTGGATTTTTTTCTTTATCCTTGTCAAATTTCCAACTTTGTGGAGTGACCGTATTGGATTTTTCACATGGAAAGCTCATCTGGAACAGGACTGGTTCTGTAGCAGGTTGAACAGATGATAAGAACACTGACAAGAGAAAAGGAAACTTTCAAATGTGCATTTTATATACATGTGTACCTTTAGATTATGATATCTGTTTGGTATTCTGTGTTTTCATCTTTCTTCATGAGTTGAAGGTAAAACAGAACTTGGTGAGCCAAAAATGTTTTTCTCTGTTAACTGTTAGGTGTGGTTGTGATGCAGTTACCAAATGAAGAGTTAAAGGTCACTGTGCCAAATTTGAGTGTGCAGTAACAGATTCCCATTGTAGAAAATATCCATTTCTTTGCTTTGAAAGAGAGTTAAAACATATTGGTAACATGTTCTTGGGAGCAGAGCCAATCATCTGTCCTTGTACAGGTTAGGTTGCTCTCACCTCAGGCTGCTGACAGCTGTCAGTTTCATGTTGGTTTGTGATCAATCTCAGCTCATTGCAGTCGTGTCGCAGTTTTGCTTTAGTCTCTCTGCATTTTTTGATTGTCCTGCCGTTTTCCATGTGACCACTGGCATTCCTCAGGTAGATTCCTGTCTGCGTTGTTTGTAGTGGATTTTATCTTTAGTAGGTTGGATGTGTGAATCAGGAATGCACATATTTACCAATGAACTGTCCCGCCCAGAAGTGTCCAGATAACTTTCCGCTTGGCCAAAACAAATCACATTCGCTGGAAAAACTTCTCTGAAATTTTGAACTCTTCCTCACCTCTGTGGCGCCTCTGAGTTTTGTTACAAAGCTGGAGCTTAATTAAATCAACTTCAGGTTTTTATTTCTGGACCAAAAATTCTACCTCCTGAACATTCTGACTCTTTTCCTGGTTGGATTTGAAATGTTTTGTTACACTTGCAACAGTTAAGTGAGACCGTGTGTTGATTGTACATGTGCTGTTATGTTCCTGTCTCACTGTCATAGCTAAGAATTTTGTGGATATTAGCTGGTAGTCCCCCAGCTTGTATCCCATTTAGCGTCCCATCACCCCTGAGTCAGGGGTACTTTAATCCATCTTGGGTGACTGTGGTTCGGCCCCCGCTGCCTGCGGGAGCTGACGCCCTGTCCACAGAGGACACTGTCTCCCCCGTCGTCCTGTTGCCGGTGCGCTCGGCTCTGCTGGCCAAGAATGATGTGGCAATGCCACGTCTCATCCTCAGAGTGCCGCTGCTACCGGCTGAAAGGTTTCTCACTCCTGAAGCGCTTTCCCCTGTCAGCAGGTGCTGCAGGCCGGCTGCTGGACCAGCCTGTGGGAGACTGGCTGGAGCACGTGGGGCTGCCGCAGTACGAGAGCAAACTACTCCTGAACGGGTTTGATGACCTGCACTACATGGTAAGTTCCTCACTCACTACTTCTTTTGTCAATGTATTTCTTATTTTCTGATTTCTTTCTAAGACTCCCCTGGAATATATTCCGTGTTTTCTATTTCACAAGCTAGTGTTGTTGCCAGTTGTTGTTTTTTTTTCACTTCTTTAATGATTATTTTATTTTTTTCTTGTCTTTTTCCACTTACTCCTACTTAACTCCAGTTTGTGTCTTCGTGCATTAATCCATTTACCACCCTTGGATAGGTGAGACATGATCCCATTAGCCTAACTGAAGTTCAGTTACCTGCAATCCCATTACTACTTGTTTCAGCAGTTACAGCCTTTATTCTAAGAATCATTTATTCTGAACGGATTCAGGACATAATTTAATATTACAATTACATCACATGTATAACAATCACTATGTTTGGAGAGTGATTCAATGTCGGATGATTTTTTAGGCAGAGCATCCATTGATGTGTGCTAGAATAGCCAATCATTCAACTAGACAATATGCATTTGGAGCTTAACTGCTGTCCAATATTTAGTTTGATACCATTGTTTGTGTGTTGAGTCCAGTGTATCCTGCAATCTCAGCCTCTCAGACAGTCTGTCTCCAGCTCAGGAGGCTGCTGTTGTGGCCTCTCACTTACAGTCTAAGAGCTTGTTGCCAGAGAAGCAGCTGATACCTGTCCAGAATGGGGAAGCGTCTCAGTGAGCAATGGGATGCTGTTGCCAAGCCGACAAGTTGATGGAGCCCATAGTGTGCAATGCCACTATGTGTTGGCTCTGTTGCTTTTGTCAGTAATGAGGACTGATGGAGGAGAGAATGAGGGATCCAGCTGTTGGGCTAAGATGGTGGGCCAGTTACAAATTAAACGACTGTCAAAAAGACAACTCCGACCTCCATCTGAGGAGGTTGGAGTTGTCTGAGGCCCATTAGACAACTCCATCACGCCAATCATACTCATAATTTTTTAGCACATATAGAGACATGTGCTCACAGGCTTTAATCCTATTCAAACACCTTAATACTTTTGATTTCACTAAGCACGTGTTTAGTTTAAAAAAAAAAAAAAAAAAAGCATATTATAAGTTAAATATTTATCTGACGCTGACCGATAGAAATTTTGCCATCACATAGTTTGTCCAGCATAGCAGCTCCAACTCCATTGTTCATACTTTCAACATGATTTGCAGCACATGTAGCAGAGTATGTATCACAACTGAGCAGTGGGAATCGGGGTGCTGAGTCAAGCTTTGTCTTCATCTTAAGTTACTAATTGGTTTGTTCAATACATTGTTGGAAGATAATAAGCACATGGGAATATAACTACAACTACATACTGTAGGATGGATAGGTGCTTTTCTTATAGACTTAAAAATGTATTTAAAAAAAATGAAATCCTCAGTATCCCTATATTTAAGTGGATGCAAAATACGAATCTGTTTGCGTGCGTAAATCTTGACAGTCGACATCTACTATTGTTTTTTATGATGTGTGCTGCTGCAAGACCGACATACCCAGTTTGGTCTCAACAAAGCTGTGATTTTGTGCTGAAAACCTGTGTTTTGATTTTCATAAATGCAGCTCAACATTCAGTTTCTTGAGTCGTCAGTGTTGCTGCCGATCTCATCTGATTTATGATAGACGGTGAATGAAAAACCATTTGTAAGCTGCGCACTACACTGCTCCCTGATATGGTCAGGGAGTGCTGCCTATGCAGACAGCAGAGGAAAAAAAATTTAATATTTTCAGTATTTTAACCTGTTGTACTGCTGCAGGTTATATCTTGGATATCAGAAGGATTTTTGTGATTCAACAAATGTCCTCTGTCTGCCCTATAAAGATAAGTGAGGCAAAACTATTGCTTAAATCAAATCTTTCCACAGACGCAAGTGAAATTACTGAATCAAAGAAAAGTGCCAACAGCAGTCTCAAGCTGAACCCAACACATGGTGGTATGAATGTAAGAACTATACAATATATACAGCAGAAGACAAAAAATACAAATCATCAAGCAGAATAATATGAGCCACTTTTCCTTCATTATTTACGATAGTGAATAAAGTCCTAGTTAGTTAATTAGTCTGGATAAAATATTGTACATTAGCATTCTAAGGACTTGGGAAAGGAGATTTAATATTCTAATATTAGGCTTCATCTATTCTATATGATGCACCCTGGATAGCACTGTGGATAACATCATAAAGCAAAACAACATTGCGCCAGTTAACATCAAAATAAATATAAAGTGAGCATTTCTTGCTTTTCCATAGCTACTTACCAGCTATGTCTGACTAATTTCAGTGCACTATGATACTCGTATGAACAATCTTTAGGCTGCTTTACATAACCAGACAACAGCACGTTCATCCACTTATCTGCCTCTCTCCTTCTCACCCAGGGCGATCAACAGCCATGTTTAAGTCTGTGTTGAAGCCTCTGAAGTTGCTCTCTGGGTTTAATCTTCCTACTGTCTTTTAGTCTTTCACACTCTTCTTCCTCAGCCTTTAGTCCTCTTCTCTGTTTTTTTTTTCAAAGCAGAGAGCTGGCAATATTTCTATCTTTAAACACAGCTTTTAGACCACCTGGCTTCCTGAAATCGCTGGAGGATTTAGAAAAAAAAAGCTGTCACCTTTAAGCAGCGTATCCTTCCCACAGCTAATGTTGACCTTTAAAGAATCACAATTTGGTCTCTATTGGAAATGAGAACTACCCTCTGAGTCACCTTGTCTTCACTTATCTTTCCTAATTGTGTTTAATGTGCCTTCTGCATTAGAGTTGATGGAACAGGAAGAGGCCATGTTTGTTGTTGTCTGTGTCACCGGACAAATACTTTTTTCTAATTTTATAAGTGGCCAGCATTCGGTCTGTTTATGTGTGCAACAAATCCTCTCTTATAATCACCAAACTGTTCCACTGTGTCAACTCAACAGTCTAAGAAATCTCACATAAACTCAGACATAGATGGAGAGTTACGGCTGAGTGAAATCTAATTATGACTCTAATGCTGCCACAGCATCTCCTCTTTAGCTGAGCAGCTCCAAGACAGGCAAGAAGTCAAATTCATTTGCAGATAGAAATTGTCATAGCTGTTTCATCACTGAAAGCAATCGAGCAGCAAAAACCTCACCCTGAATATCTGTATTAGTCATTTTAGAAATGCTCTTCAGGCTTCTTTGGGCCCACTGTAGCCAACGTGCAGTAAGATCACTAATTAAATAGTGTTTACTCTGCCACTCAGCCAGCTGTGATCTCCGTCTACCCTGCAGGCTCGCTCCTGACGTGGATCAATAACAGCAGTGATTGTTTTGTGTTCAAGCAGCGTGGCAGAGACAAGCCTCTTCTGAAACCAATTAGATGCTTTTTATCGACTCGTGGAGCAAATGTCCCGATGAAACAAGCTCTGTTCAGCCATGCCGTTCTCCGGTCCTCGCTGGCACTGACAAGTAATGCCCGTTGAAATGAAACAGCTCCTTTACTCTGTGCCCAACTTCTTGTGGCTGTAACATCAGCTGTGACAGAGTCAGTCCAGTTTGTTTGTATTCGAGGCTGACGAACTGGCACCCTTCTGCTGGGTCATCTCTTTGTTTAAAGCTAGAGGACAACACATTTTCTTTAAGTTTCAGGTCAGTGGACTGGATTCGTTGTATTTTAGAAGCAGTAATTTTCTCAAGAAAGCGTTTCAATCTAGAAGTTGCACAAAGACAAGATAAACAGGAAATACAGCATCTGCTTGTACTTCTGTGCTGCATCTGTGTAGTTTCAGTTTCAAAGTATCTCTTTCTCCCCCATTGCTGTCTTCCATTAAATAAATGCAAAGTAGTTATTCTGGAGCAAGTCAATGCAACCAAACCCTGCAGATAAATCCAGTAATGGCTTCATGCATTAGAGGCTCAAGGATTGGGAATGGATTAATTGATTTTTCTGTTGTACCCGTGATGGTGATGTACTGTTGTCCATTTACCCATTCGAAAAACATTTGCAGATGGATGAAAGCGAGAACATTTTTACTGTCTTTGTACATTTAGTCACAGTTTTCTCAGATCTTTTCTTCACAGGCCTGTGTGGTCAGTTTAGGAAGACAAACTAGTACCCTCAGTGCTGTGGATCGACTGTCCTTTAGACGGTCAGAATGACTGATCCTTGCCCCTGAACGCCTGGCCTGAATTCAGAGTGTTTTGAAACCAGAGGGACCACTGTGGCGTTTCTCTGGATAGGCCGAGGAGGGACAGAGCAGCATTTTAATGAGAAGACAGGGGAAAGCAGAGATAAATGAGCTGCACAAGCACAGTCACAAAACCACCCAGCTTACAGTATTCTCGATGTATTCTTTTCATCCACGCTGTGCTGATGTTAGCTTTCTCTCAATGAATGTATTCTCACTGTTAAACCTAATGAGCCTGTGGAGCCACATTAGTCAGAAATTTCCCCGCAGAGTTGTCACCATCGCATCACTCTATGTTTTCAGAGTCTTTGAAGGGAGATAAATGTCTTATCAAGAGGAGAATGTAATATTTATGCTGCTGGAGATGAGAATTTCATTAACTCAGATACCTAAAAACATCTTTCTCAGTGGTAATATTTAAAGTCCTTAAAAGTGAAGTCTGTGATTCTGGAGAAAGATTGTTGATATTTGGATAGTTAGCATGTTTAGATAGATGGCATGTGTTAGATTTACTGTTCCTATCATTTCATGTGGCTCTTTCCCCACATGTCATCTCCCCCAACTTTTGCTTGTCCTGTGCTCAATCATGAACTGCATAAAACATGTTGACATAGAGTTGGTGGATCAGTCTGAGCCACTTTGTTTCTCATTTACACAGCCAGAGCTATGAGCGAACATCTGATTATTTTCCAGCACACACAATGAGGAGATGTTCACTAAATTTGATTAGAATCACAGATTTTAATTTAAATTCAGTAGAGTTTGATTCAGCCAGGTTTCAAAAGTGTGGATTAGAGCTTGCAATTATTTTGATTATCACTTAATTTGCCAGTTTTTTGTTTGTTTGTTTTTTTAAACAGTTTGTCAAGTTATTAGCCATATTACACATTGTTTTCTTTTGTCCGACCACAATTTACAAAACAAGATATATTGAGTTTATTTTTTCAGGAAATAAAGAAGCTTTACTTTTGCTTCATTTAATGAAAGCACTTCATTTATCCTTGAATCAGTTGATTAAACTTTCTGTTAAGTCATTGTGTCAGTTAATCATGCAACCAAAAATGTTACTTTTATTCAAGGTGAATCTAAAAAATATCTTGTGACAAGTGCAAAATATAACTCCTCAAAAACGAAGCAGACTTCTTACAGTTCCTACTTCTGTCTGAGCAGCAGTTCACAACCGAAATAAGATCTTCACTAACACCGATAGAAAGCAGGGAACATGATAGCAGTTTGCAAATATATTGCATTGTGCTTTATAAATGCCTTTAATAGTTAATCAGTGATTAAAATAGTTGATGATTGATTGTTTTTGAATCGACTAATCGATTAATAGACTGATTGATTCATGTCTCTAAATCTGCATTAACTTATTCACATCAATTATTTTTTTCTCTGAACACGATTGGTTTTGTTTTTTTAACCAACAAAGTTACAATATCTGCCATCACAAAGATCTGTTATTTATTCGCGGTGTTGCCTGTGCTACTTTGTTGACAAAAATAATAATATTTATCTTCAAAGTCTATAGAGGTCAAAAAACTAATATGACAATGTGCAGTTATGCATAAAACATCCCTGCACCTTTGCCAAAGCACACAGAAAAGACATTAGACATGAAATAGGTGCAATAAACCATATCCACTTAACAGCAGAAAGTGCGGAAAAATGGGGATAGAGTATGAAGCCAGTCTATTAGAGCTATACTTCCCTCTAAAGAGGCATTTATCAGTTAATCTCCAGTGGGACAGTAATGCAATGATCCATGCACCGTGAAAGCACCATTATCCATCCAGCTCCCCAAATAGTTTCAATCCTCAGCTGGAGAGGCAGCGATCAGCGTGTTGCTGCCCAGAGATAATGGGCTTTAAGTTGTCAGTTTAGGGAGAGGCATGAAGAAAACAAAAGAGATGCATCGTGCATCATGTGTTCACTGTGAGCTGTAACGAAGGCGGTGGCTCACCACGACCGTGATCAACAGAACTTGTTTGGAGAATTCAGGTGCTCAACTTCCTTCTGTATCTCTTCTCCAAAGACAAGTTGTATCTACACATATTACATCCTGACATATTCCAATAAGACTGGGACACCAATGTAAGGGTGTATGTCAGCATCTTACTCAGCAAAAGCACAGGCAGCATTACACAAATTACTCTGCAGTTTTTTTTCCCTACACTGGCAGACTCGCTCCTCCCATCTCCTCATCCTTTCTGCTCCTTGTTTGCATCCACGGCGACTGCATGAAAAACAGGCTGTCAGGTTTGACCTACAGACAGCTTCTCCTCTATCCCCTTAGTGCTGTGTGTGTGTGTGTGTGTGTGTGTGTGTGCGTGCGTGCGTGCGTGCGTGCGTGCGTGCGTGCGTGCGTGCGTGCGTGCGTGCGTGCGTGCGTGCGTGCGTGCGTGCGTGCGTGCGTGCGTGCGTGCGTGCGTGTGTTCAGAGTTGAGCACCGTAAGATTAACTTGAGGTTCATATTGAAGAGTCAGCCGCATGAACCCTGAGCCGTCACAATTTGTTCCTGAGGCAGCAGCTCCCATGGAGCATCATGATACTTTAACAGATGAGCTGCAGTTGCTGACCCCCGATGTGGAAGGAACACAGCTAGCATTAATCGCTTACAGTCAAGAAGATTGAGCTGGAGCTCTTTCTGACTCCTTACTTGCAATCTGAGTTGTATTGCGATGTCATAATTCATTTATTTAGACTGTTAAGGCAGGAAATCAGCCAATAGTACTCTAAAATATTCAGTGTAGAAACAGAAGGTTTCCTTTTATAAACCAGTATTTTGATTTCCCCTGCAGCCACCAGCTACTGTCAGCTATCGGTGCTCTCGTATTCTACTCCTGCATCTCATATCGCTGACCACTCTGCAGCTCAGACATTGATTTATCACTCTTTTCCCCATTATCCATTACCTGCCACACAGTCTCAAAGGTGATATTGCGTGTAACCAAAGCTAGGTTTGACCATCATTCACCACATTCCTGTCAAGCTGCTCCCCCACACACTTAAGTCTCATTTATAGGGTTATCGACATGTCCCCGTTACATCAGTCAGTGGGCTGGGTTCTAGGGAGGATCTCACTCAGGAGTAATTGACCTTTTTTCTGCAATGGCAGCAGCATACTTGTGATCAATATTTACCCTGCAGCATAGGCTCCTCTCTTGGATGATTTGTCTCAGCTTCAGTTGACATTAGGTCCAAGCAGTCTGCTTTGCATTTATATAGACGATGGATGAGTCATGTGATGTTGGAATGTTACAGAAAGGTAACATGCTTTGCCTAAAGGCATTTAAATTCATGTGCTCTTGTGTGTACCACCCTTTCTGAAGTATCCCAGTATCCACATAAAAGTAGCAATGATGCTTCTGTTGTGTTTTGGCCTACAGGGGTGCAATGTAATGGAGGACCAGGACTTAAAAGAGATTGGAATCGCAGACCCAAGCCACAGGAAGAAGATCCTGCACGCAGCACGTTCATTACCAAAGGTGACAATTCCTACTTGAATACTCACAGCACAGAAAGAGGTTGTTTGTTGTTTTTCTCTGCTGTTACTTCATGAAGTGCTAATCTCCTTTTGATTCGCAAGCATTGGTGACAAATAACACTGCACATTTATGCAAGTACTGCCCTTGAGTAGGGCTGCACTGTGGCTCAGTTGGTAGCATCATCACCTTACAGCTAGAAGATCACCAGTTCTATGTGGAGTTTGCATGTTTTTTGTGTGCAGTGTCGGTTTCCACCGGCTTCTCCGGCTTCCCCACACAGTCCAAAAACATGCTGAGGTTAATTGTCGACCATAAATTGTCCGTAGGTGTGAGTGTTCTTGGTTGTCTGTCTTTGTGTGGCCCTGCGACAGACTGGTGACCTGTCCAGGGTGTCTCCTGCCTTTGCCATGTCAAGACTCCTAGATTTATTTTAAAGGGGGCCTGACCCCTTTGTTGGTAACTCCTGGACTACACTACTGAAGTGCATGTAAAGTAGTTAAACAAGCACCACTTCACCGAGCCACAATGTGTATCAGTCAAAGAGACAGTTTTCTTGCAGAGTGACACTTGTTACTTTAAGTTATGTAGGATTTTGATTGTATGACTTTTTTTTAATAGAGTTTTTTTACATTGTTGTATTGCGGGATTATTGAAGCCAGACTCCTCAAATTATTACACAGAATGATTGGTTTAGATGGCAGCATACTCGCCCCACCATTGTCCTGAAGCCCTCAAAGCACCTGTTAATAATAAAGTCTCCTCCTACAGGTAAAAGCACTGGGCTGTGATGGCAGCAGCTCTCTGTCCTCCTGGCTGGAGAATCTGGGCCTGCATGAGTACCTACACAACTTCCTGGCGAGCGGGTACCGAACTCTGGACTGTGTCAAAAACCTGTGGGAGCTGGAGATTGTCAATGTGAGTCACAGTGACGTACATGCACTAGGGGGAGTAACAGAGGGTGAAATTAGTTTTCGAGTGAGTTTAAGAAAATTCAGCATAGCGAACGAGTTTGACAGTTTCCTCCGGCTTCGGTTTGGGGGAACCTGGATGCTAAAACTCTGAAGGTGAATTCAAAGACATGTATGTCGAATATTAGGAAGTAGGGTCTAGCTTGATGCAGAGAAGAAGTGAACACTTCACTTTTGAAAGACAGAACTCAATTACTTGTTTGGACACTTGGACATCTCACTTCAGGAAATATCTTGCCCCTCTATATGGCAAGGGTATCTGCAGGAAACACATTTTCTCCTTGGTTAAAAAAAAAAAAAAGATGCATTATAAGGTGAGAGTCACTGTTACAGGGTTAGAGGCTTAATGATGTAAAGATTTCCTGTGAAATTTTCTTGTTTGTCTTGTAAAAGCAAAAAAAAATTCATAAATGTTTAATGACAATCGGAAAATTGCATTATTAAAATGTCACAAATGCGTTGAATACATTTCCTTCCACAGAAAACATCAGCAAAAGTCTGTTATGGTTTTAAACCCTGTAATGCTTTTATCCAGGTTTACTTTCCTGCTTGCCTTGGATGTCACTTCGCTGCATTTTTTGGTGCATTACTGCCACCTGTAGATCAGTGGAATAGTGTGAAATCATTGACAGGAATACACTGATCAGCCACAACAATAAAGCCACTGATGTGAAATGAACAAGATTGATCATCTCATTATAATCCAATGTTCTTCTGGGAAACCTCCATATCCCTTCTAGATCTCAGAAAGTCTGCCGTCAACCTTTGACACAAAGTTGTCAGTTGAAGTTAAGTAGGAGTGTCTTTTGTCATTTTCCCTCAAGTGCTGCTCCGTGTTTTCAATACGTAATCTCGCCTTTTTTCCAGGTGCTAAAGATTAGCCTGCTTGGTCACAGGAAACGCATCATTGCTTCTTTAGCTGAGAGACCTTATGAGGAGCCTCCAGTCAAACCTCCTCGCTTGTCTCAGATCAGGGTAAGGACCTGCAGACTGTGTACAACTATCTAAGTCCACACACCACTTGTTTACTTTCACACACTTTGGAGTGACCTCTAGTACCAGGAGCTGAGTGTTCCATTACTCTCCTCTTTACCTTTCAGCCTTGTCATCATTAGTTTCTATCAATTATTTAATTTTAGTCTATAAATGTTGCAGGGCATTTTTAATAAAAAGAATGAAAGCCAACTTCCTTAACACTCCTAGTGTATGTCATTGATTTTTTTTTTTTTTTTGGAAATAATGACGTTCAAATTGAACCTTGCAAAATCATAAGACTCTACTCCCTGTACTTTTTTCGTTGTGAATTTATCAAGTTCGAGCAAAGTTTTGTCACTTTTCTGATCCTTCTAAGCCTCATCAATCATTTATCTTTCACTGGATTGGGTTTAAATTTGTGCTGAACATCCACAAAATCCTAAAGATAATTTGCAATTAAGCTGTTCCTGAATGTTTTACATTAATCACATCTATATCAATAAATAAAAGAGCATTACATGCATTGACAACTAAACAATACAGCTTTGGGATTTTACAAAGTCACACGAACTTAAATAATGTTTTTTTTTGGGTTGAACTTGGTGAGTTTGATGAGTTGGTATTGAATGACCAAAATGGCCTAAACAGTCATAGCTCTGTTCATCACAGTACAACTAACTGTGTCTGTCTCTGCCTTTGCAGTGCCAAGACCTGCCTGGATCGCAGAGCTCGTCTCCGCTCAGTCATATGGAGCCCTACACAGGACACTCAATGGACCCTCTGCTGCCTCTAGGAGACCCAGGGAGGAAAAAAGCGCCAGATAGCGACTATGACGTTACCCAAAGATATCGCAGTGAACGACACAGGCCTCACGTATGTGTTCATGTTAATATCAGTGAACATCCTTAAGTAATGTAGTATTTTTTAGTTGTCCTCTTCCAGACGTCTTTGATAAGAATAGCTATTTTCTTCAGGAGCGGCATGAGGACTGGCATCGAGAGCCCCGTCTCACCCTGCGGCCACCTAGTTTAGCAGCACCGTATGCTCCGGTCCAGAACTGGCATCACCAACCTGAGAAACTCATCTTTGAATCCTGCGCCTATGAAGCCAATGTAAATTCACACCTTTCTCCTTCCTGCACATCTGTTTTTTCTTTAATGTATACATCACAATAAAAATTTTTCTCCTTTACAGTACCTTGGATCGATGCTTATTAAGGATCTCAGGGGTACTGAGTCCACGCAGGATGCTTGTGCCAAAATGCGGGTATAAGTTTCTCTGATATCATGAAATAAATACAAATTATTATACATGTTATTTAAATGAATGGTAAATCACCTTGCTGTCCCTTCCTGCCTGTGTTTGTCCTCCAGAGGTCAACAGAACAAATGAGGAAAGTCCCAACTATCGTCCTTTCAATCACGTATAAGGGTGTAAAGTTCATCGATGCAGCCAGCAAGGTCAGTAACAGTACGCACACACTTCTCCTTTTGGTGTGAAAGTGTACTTTTCAACCCAGCATGTCCTCAGAGGCACATAAGACCTCAAACTGAAGCAAGTGCAAATACTGGCATGTTTTCTTTTGTAATGTTTTGAGATCGTATGCATGAAAGCACAGGAGTCAAATGTCACGCTGCTTCCTTCCCTGTGATTGTAAATGTCATACAAATTTGTGTCAGATTGCTTCATGTTTATATTTCCTGACAGGGAGCTCATCTGCTTATATTGACATTTATTTGATATTAATAAAAAAAGACTTTGAGATGCTGCTTTGGAGGCTCAACATGGTTTTACTTTTTATGGCTACACTTTACTGCAGCGGCCATGAAAAACTATCTCTGCCTCACTGTGTCCTCTTGTCATTTTCATAATGCATTATTACTTGTAGCGTTTTTGCTCTGTTTGGCACAGCTTGACATGTTGTGATAATACCATCAAGTAAAAATATTTGCAGAGAACCCACTTGTAATCTCTATAGGTCCATTACTGAGCCTCATGCATGTCTCTCTTCTTGGTGCAGAACATCATTGCAGAGCACGAGATCCGAAACATCTCTTGTGCAGCCCAGGACCCAGAGGACTTGTGCACGTTTGCCTACATCACTAAGGACCTGCAGACTAGCCATCATTACTGCCATGTCTTCAGCACAGTAGACGTGGTAAGGACACTGCTGTCTTGTCCTCATCAGTCTCAGAGTGAAATTTGTCTGCTCAGGGTAATTGCAAGTCTTCAAGAGGCCGTAGAAAATAGTTTCATTCAGTATTTTCTATTGTAGACAGTAATGATACGGTATAATAATAGAAAAAATCCTCTATTGCAGGCTGGTGGTTGACAGAACACACTAATATACTAAAAGTAGAATTGAAACAGCAGTAGATCGTGTATGAAGGATGCTGTTTGATCCTTTATTGTGGGATTTCAGTCAAGACCATCAAACATTTAACAAACATTGTCAATATAATGCTCATTGTCTTCTAATGGGAAAGTAATGCCCTAGATAGGGAAGTCTATCTATTCATTTTCAGATTCAGAATAACTTTAACAACCCCACGGGAAATTACTTTGTTCAAATATGTGAAAGTTGTAAAATTTTTACAAGGACTACAAAAATAGAAGAAAAGACCAAGCGCAGAGTCTGAAGTGGTAACAGAATGGATGAGGTCACATGCAGCTGCCAGGGATGTAAACAGAGATGTAAATAGCCTCTAAGACGAAACGTAGTGTGGATGTAGACTCTGTGGCTAACAATGTGTGGGTTGCAGAAATGTTCCTTCTTGGTTAAAAAAAAAAAAAAAAAAAAAAAAAGGCTGCAAGCCATCGGATCCATTCCTTTCTGCCTGACCCATCTAATTCTGCCACTTAAAAGGTCAAGGTTCTGTTAGTTTTATTAATTATATTATTAAAACTTATTGTTCTACACAATTCGAAAGTACTGGCATTTTGTTGTGCAATTTAATAATTGCAGGCCACACCGTATGTCACTTTTTCATACTCACTGACTAACATGATTGTAAAAGAGGTTTTAAAATGCATTGTATGTGGTGTTAAATGGTTCTTTAAAAGTCGTTTATCTAACTTTTACTCTGCAGAAACTCTACAGTGACCGTTTCATCAAGTGTTGAAAACTTACCTCTCTGCTAAATTTGAATTTCTCGGACATCACCTGCCATAGTCACTCTGAGGAGATGGGACAGCCTGCACGGTCAACACAGTTATCTCTATACTGTCCCATTTCTTCAAGGTGTCACGCTTCAGTTGGGGTTGATTGGCTCCTCGAAGACACAGTGCTACTCTGACCGTGATAGCTAGCCCTCCATTACCTTCTCTGTGCCCCCGGGAATCTGATGATTATGCTGCTAATCTGCCTCATAAGACTAGAGACTGTTTAACACTGCTCAGTTTACTTGGGTATAGTGGTTCTGTGTGCTCTCTGATTTCCTCTGTGTGGCTGAAACAAGAGGCTGCCCCTCAGCAGTGAGCGCTGCAGCGGTTTGATAACCATCAAAGGCCGCAACAGCCATAAGACGTGATTGGCTGTTTTAAATTGTATTGACCATATTGCAGCTCTCAATGTCCAAAAGACACAAAGAGACTGTGAGCTGACTATGCGGAGCGCAAGACCCACACCAGGGCATTAAGTAAATGCGTATTCATGACGTGTTTGTCGCAGGGCCAGTTACTTCATCGAAGGATATGCAGAGGATTTCAAAGCTCTGTGTTCTGTTTCTATTCAAATGACACTTTGTTCCCACCATAGGATTACTTTTCCGGCCTCCCAAGGCATGTAGTACAAAGCTTGAATCCTCAGTCTTTAGTCTGAGGTGCTCGTTCGTATTTGGAAGCTGTCAGGTTAAGGCAAAAATAATCCAGCAACTTTAATGCTGAGCTACACTATCCAGTTTAGGTACGGAGGGGGAGCTGTTGCACAATACTCCTGAGATTAGTGCCATTTCTACATGGTATGCAATTTTGTTTTGAAGAAGTTTTCAGGAAAATAATCTTCACGCTGACATGTTTTGCTGTCTCACTAAAAACCTCGTATAATGTTGTTTATCTTGCCTGGAGGCTGAACATCCAGAACACTTTAAAGTGCTCACTGATCTTCTTCTGTCTCCTTTTCTGTATAGAACCTGACCTATGAGATTATACTGACGCTGGGACAGGCATTCGAGGTAGCTTATCAGCTGGCTCTGCAGGCCCAGAGGACCAAACAGCACCAGAACCTCCCAGTGGGACCCGGTTCAGACGTCATTGAGACCAAGTCCAGCCGACCTGTGCCCAAACCACGAGGCAGCGTCCGGAAGTCTGGGGTAGGTCAGACACAAACATGTCAAACATACAGCTCTAAGGTAAAACTGAACAACACTCCAGCAAGTCTTGGTATCTTGAAGAACAACTTTACTGTGAGACCAGCAAGTTTCTTCTTGATGAGAGAACCTTAGTGAGCCCAGAAGTTCATAGTGTTGTTATTCATAGTACGTGCTGCATAAGTTTTCTCCTCTTCAGACAGCAGTTGTACCAGGAAAACAAAACCAAAGCACCTCATACATTACAGTTTACCATTGACACCCGATGAAATACTTACTTTTCATCTTACATTTTGAAACCAAACCCTGAAATCACATTAGTCTTCGATCATTTGTATCAGTCTACAGCTTTTCACATCATTATGTTACACTGCACTGATGTTCATCTGGCTATTAGCATTAAACCATTAAGGAGTTCACTTGTGTAGAATACCAATGAGCTAACTACACCTCAGGGACGAGTCACACATCTCCAGCTGCAGCCTAATGACCTCAACATAATGATATAAGACTGCGATTCCATGCTTACTGTCATTTCTTCAATGTCGGCTTGTTTTTCCCTCATGTCTGTATTTTTATGTACGGGTTTAATTAGCATAGCTTACTGAGCATGCATGTCATACTCTCACATTTAACCACACCTGTAAGCTTTTCGGTACAACCACAGTCTCACCTGTTTTGGCTACAACAGATCAAACCCCTCCTGTCTCATGCTGCTCAAATCTGTGTCAGTTTCTGCCTTTTTAATTCTCTCTCAGCTGCTCCTTCTGTCTGGTTCTTTTGTGCTTTCCATCCCTTGTCTCTCTCGT